>NW_010410998.1:14029-26017 GCF_000710305.1 Buceros rhinoceros silvestris | reverse complement strand
GAATTGCTTCAGCTGTCTCATTTCACACAGGTCATGACAGACAATCATCAGAGGGTCACTGTTGGTCACTACTCATCTGCATCCAACCTGACCTATACTGATTTAAATAAAGACTTGCTTTCCTGCTATGTGTTTATTCTCCAAGTTTCTGATCCCTCCTCATCTTTTTGTTTATAGATGCCATATAAGTGTAACGATATTTTTCTAAATCAACTAATAATTTTTTTTTCAAAATAAAGAGAGAAGAAATGGTGCTTTAACTCCTCTTGTTTCTAATCCATATTGTGTGATGGATTCTCAGCAGTGTGTTTTAAATTATATGTTGGCTTTCCTAAATGTCAGGAGATGCATTCTGGGAATATCTTAATATTTATGTGAAGTTTGTGCATTTTGATATGAGACTAGACAGTGAATGGGAGAGGAAATTAAAGGGAAATACAACTGTTCCACACAAAGTTCCTTTTTCCTTATCTATACTGTCCTTGTATTTGTTTTAAAAGTAGACATTGAAACGAAGAAAGCTATAATGTTTACAAAATGACTGGGAGTCTATGATTTTACCGTACATGGGTAGATTTAGGAGTAGGATCTAAATCCAGTACATTCCCAATATGAATGAAGAAACTCAGGCCACCTGCTTGTTCTTACATTCAAAACATCAGTGAGTGCACAAACTTCTGCAGAATCCATAAAGCCACAAAAATTATTTGGCTTTAGAACTTCAGGGTTTTTCCTCAATAATTTCTATGTCGGACTACATGAATCTGCTGGGTTTTAGCATTCATATTTTTCTGGTTTTAAGTCTGTTAAATTAACTTCTTATATTCTTCCAACAGTTACTATTTTTAGAATCTAAGCAGCACTACCATTTTTGCAGGAATATTAAACAGCAAAAGAAAAACAGGCACTGGTCTCTTAAAAGCTGTGGGCACCTTATGGCTAATCTTCACCGCTGTTCGCATTATTTTGTGCTCTATAAAAGCAACCAAGTGGTAACATGGAGCCCTAAAACTACCTGGCCAGTAGGGCTAGATTTTCCTTGCCATAAATACCAGATGAAGATGATCAACTTCCACAGAGCTTCCTTGCAGAACATCACATAGGAAATGGAAAGTGCCCACTGACAGAAAGAGAGAGGAGGAAGCTTTTGAGCAGCTGTGCAGCCCTGGATAAGAAGATCTTAGGGCAATCTCAGTTCTCTCTGCCGTGTGTTTCTTGGTGAGGACCTGGAAATGAGATACAGTCACGTGCTCTGGACAATGATCTGTCAGTACGTCTCTCCACAGTTTGTTGGCCAATTTCAGACAATTTGGAAGAGAGGAAAATGCATCCAGTGTATCTGAAAGGCTAAAAACTTAATGAAAAAACACGATTGGTTAGAAACACCTCTACTGTGTGTAGTACTAGACACAAGAGAATCTGCTCAGGCAAGCCTTTCTGCAAACACACGAAATGTTCCAACTAGTGTTTGTACTCAAACACGAGATATAAATCCACAGAAAAGCAGGCTTGATTAGACCTAATATTTATGGAACATCTTTTAAAAGCTCATCGGTCAGCCACTGGGAGAAGGGTACTATCTTCACTGCATCTAGGACTGCAGGTAGATAGTCCAGTTGAGTGAAAACAGGATTTTATGCTACAACAGATCCCATCCTGCTCTGGAAATGCATCAAAAATTGGGAAACTAGAAGGATTTCTCAAAAACTCATAAATCATTATTATTTTGATTATTTTGTTTTTTGTTGCACTCTTGGTTTACAAGGAATGCTGTTTAGAAAAAGAAAAGAATAGGGTCCTGCCATGAAAGCTGTCCACAGAAATTAGGAAAATATCTTCTCTGTCAACTACTTATATCACCATGAGGAATTAATTAAGACTTTGCTCATTAGCGTTGTCTTCTAAAGACTGATTAAAAATCTATATACACTTCATCATGTGTTACTCATTTCTGTAGGGTTTCCTAAAATGGGAATGAAGTAATTACGAAATAAAAAGCAGTGAAAAAGATTTTAATTGGTAACCAAAAAGAAAAAGCTCATAAATCTAGCATGAGTTCAAATTTTTTCAGATTCTGCCAGAAAAGAGAATTCAAAGATACTAGTGGGTGCATAAATCATGGTTTTAAAATTCTTTGTTAGTGAGCACATCATAAGTTAAAATCAAGACACGGACTTTAAATATCTAACAACCCCTGTTAACGCATTCAGTACATTAAGTGTAAATGTGTTTTCATTTTGTGCTTGCCAGGAATGTTGAATATCGTTAGATAGTTAGGCACCCAGTGACTGGTCTGCATGACTGAATCTTCTAGATAGGAAGTGAGTATCCATCTGCTTTCTGATTCTTGGTGCTGGTGCTAGTGCCGGCCTGATGCAGCAAATACAGAGTGTGACAGAAAAGCAGGGGGAGAAGATTTACGGTCGCAGCTGCTGAAAAACTCATTTAGTTTCTTTGCTGGTGTTTACTCTGCAGCTTTGAAGATTACACTTGAATGATGCACTTCCTATTTAATGTTCTCATTAGACAAACCTGATCAACACAACCCACTCGGCACTGTCCCATTTTGCAAAAGCACATCTTTTTCCTTGAACTGCACAGCAAATTGTTTCACTAAAACAGCTAAATTGACCCCTTAGGTCCAACGACCAGATTTAATAACTGTTCATCTTTGCTAAAGTACAGTGTTTAATGGTCTCATTCATTAATATATCAATGGTTGCTTTGGCTGATTAAATTTCTTCCATCATTTTGACAGTATGATCTAAATGTGAAGTACAAATATTCCATGTAAAAATGAAACATTGTATTCTGGGCCGATGTCATAGATTATTTTTTAACTCACTCCGGTAGCCCACCAGAGGAGCTCGTGTTCAGAGCCTTCAGATTTGCTCTCCAGTGTGATGTACTAATCACTGTACCTGGGAGCAACCAGAAGCACTTGCATAGATTTGAAATCCAGGAAGGAGTGTGTGAGTTTGTGGTCCCTGACATAAAGCACAGTTGGAAGTATTCTTCGATTTACATAAACCAAAATTAAATCAGGGAATGTTGGCATGCATTCATAAACTGTTTTTTGTTAATAGCTTGTAAAGTCCATCATTGTGAGCAGTGATGATACTGGTAAGATCTATCTTCTTAGGATACCAACTCATATTTTATCATCTTATCAGGATTATCTCACACAAGGAGATAATAAAAGCATTTTCCTCCCCTTAAAATGGCATTATGACATTCATTTTATCTTCAACATCTTATTTTGATTGCTCTCATCCTTTGTGTTCCCTTTCTTAGAGCATGAGACTGCTACTCATAATATTGACTGAACACACATTGACTGAATACATTTTTAGGCCCTTTGAGTTCAGCCATTAAATAGTTTGCATCTGTCAACTTATTGCTTTTACACTAAACAATTCAACAGCTCATTTCTCATTACAGATCCGTGGGATGCATTAAATGAGAGAGCCTAACAGAAACTCACCGTTAAAGCGATTTTAAATGCCCTCCTTTACAGGCTCAAGGGACTGTGCTGCTGAAACAAGGGTGATAATAAAAATAGAACTATTCAGTCATATTCATGAGCTATTTCTGAGTGTTTCACTTCTAAAAGGGCAGGGGAGGCCCACACCTTTACAACTAAAGAGAGGGAAGGAGAACTGTTTTCTTCATTAACTCTGCTTAAGTATATCGGACAAATTAACTTTGTTAAATTCTTACTAAAAAAGTTTTCTTTAAGGTCTAATGAATTCCTGATTGATAATGAAAAAGTGAATGAAGCTTTATAATCTAAAGCTTAGTATCAAAATCTAGATCAAGTAGTTAACTGAATTGTCTTCCAAAATACATATAGCACTGAATAATATATAGCACTGAATATAGTGGATAGGATATAGTGCTATATCCTATAGGATATAGCACTGAAAAAGTTATACATTTGAAATAAAATTGAGAAGCAAACGATCAATGAGGAAGAAACATGCAAAGGTCTCCTCTGTTTACTTTTTAAAATAATTTCTGTAAGAGTAAAAATACTGTGATTTTATCCAGACAGCAATACAGAAACAATTGAAAGATCATTGAACGAGTAATTTTGTTTTACTGTAGCATCTTTTCTATTTCTATTAGCAATATTAAGACTAAGTGTCAAGGGTTCAGGTCTTCAAAATCAGAGCCGCCAGTTGGCGTTTTTATTAGTAGTCCTAAAGGAAGACAAATGCTTTACTGAATAGAGAAATAGTTTCCATTGCTGGATGTGGGCAGAGTTTTTGCCAAGTAAGGTTGAAACACGATCTGTTTGTGGAGCATCGCAGGGAGTCTGTATGACTGCAAATCATACACCTCGTTCTGCAGCTTTATATGGCAAAATTGGATTTTCACAGTTACCATTCTGGTATTGTTCTGTATTGAAAGTAATGATTAAAAATGAGAATACCAAGAATATCTGAGCAAATACTTCTGTTGTATATATAGCCGAAATACAGTGAAATCAATACGGTAAAAAACCCTCTTCTGAGCTTCTCAGTGTTAAAGGCACAACACATCAAGAATATCTGCATAAATTCATTAAGATGTGGAAGGATGCATTTACACAGAAATGGTCAAACACTTCACATCCATCCATTTTCCTCTATATATGCCCAAAGGGATTAGACAAAAAAAAATATTTTAACAGATAACTTAAATGCAAATAGTACTTCAAAGGCTGATTGCCTTTATTCCATACTAGGCAATCTTGCTTAACTTTCCCAGAACTTTCTGCTTATGCCTAGCCATTCAATAAAAAAAAAAATTCCTGAAAAATTAGCCCTTCTTGCCGGTGTTAGCCTTAGCAAACAAAGAATATAAAAGAAATGTTTTTTAAAAGGAAGGGAAATAAAACAAAGAAGTTACAAAAGTTTCGTATTGCAAGAGAGATTTCAAAAGACATTATTCTCTTCCCACTCCTCAGTGACGGAGTAGCTGGTAATTATCAGCCACTCCTTTCCATCACTTCGGATCATGCACCCGTACGACTGCTACAGCTGAGGTGGTTTTGTGTTCTGTGTTTTGGTTTGCTGTGTGGTTGTTTTGGTTTGGGGGGTTTTTTGTTTGGTTTTGGTGGGGTTTTTTTGGTTGGTTGGTTGGTTTTAGTTTACCCTCTTTATGGATAAGCAGCTTGTAACTGATTTTTCAGAAGCTGTGAATACAAATTTACTTACAGTCACTGTGGTGAAACAAGATGATGCCACCGTGCTGAGTCATATAAAATCAAATCTGTTTGTACAACTAATTGTACTTTTGGAAAATAAGTACTTGAGGCACCTTTTGTGTTTGGTGATAAAATGAACACAAAACAGTAACAAAAAAGCTTCTGAAGCAAATGTCTTCTCTGAGTAGATAATTAGAACAAGATGGGTGATTGCCCAGAGCTGCTGTTACCAGGATTTCATGTTTGATGCTTACCTATCAAGAATTAGCATAACATAATAGACGTTTATCAGTGTGGCAACCATTTGGAAAGCTGAAATGGTTGACAGCAGTAAATATATCTCCTACTACAAAAGTGTCTCTTCAATCTGTCATTGTTAGTTCCTTCCATTTCTTCTAACCATGTTCCAAAGAGCAGCGGAGCTCGTTTGTACCTAGGCTATAAAAAGCTTTGCATTGTGGCTACAGGATTCAATGAGCAAAAGGTCCAGCTAAAGGGATTGTTTGCTGTCCAGAAGGTTGTTCTTTTAAAAAACAGGTGTATCTATGAGGGTGGAAAGAGAAAGCTGGAGAGGAGTCTGGATTATGGAGGTACAAGGAGGAAGGCTCAAGCATTGTGAGGAGGGTTTTCTGAACCTGGATAGAGTATGTCTAGATACCTCTAACTTCCAGCAGTTCTGTCCATACCAGCACTGGCAGCTCGAGTTTCTCCTTAAGTAAAGCTTGGGTCTCTCTGACACAATGGGAGATGCTATTCTCACGAACTATGAGAGTATTTGTGTTGAAAAGATTTTAAACAGTCAGCACTGGTGCTTCTGCTGTGCTGCTGCTGCACAGTTTTTCTGGTGTATAATTAGTATCATATTCGTGCCCATTAAGAGCTATGTCAGGTCCCAGGGCAAAGTCACTGTACTGATGATCCACTTCTGTGCTGCTTTACATTTCTTCACGCAACGGCCTTCCCCCATACTTACTTTCTTAATTGCTGGCACTTCTGAAGAGGCAGGTGATGGGAGTCTGACGGGGGTTTGAGCAAGGAGGGATGGTTGGGCCCTTTTTTGTCTCCCCTGACATTCAGACAAAGTCAATACTGTGGAGCTTTGAATCCATGAAGTTGCCTATGTGTCCCCACGCGCATATGCTGCGGTGGGCGAGGAAAGCCAGGAACTATTAGGATTTCTCCTTTACTGCATTAGATCTGAGTGCGCTGCTGTACTTCGTTTGAATGAAAGAAATCTGTCACAGGCTCAGTCACCTTTTCTCTGTAGCACTGTAAGAAATGACAAAAAAATAACGCACGGGATAAGGACACAAATAATTTACTTTTTTTCCAAGTATTTACTTTTTAATGTTCTGAACCCAATACCGGGAGGTCAATGAAAATCTGTGACCTTAGCTTTAATACAACTTTAATGCACTTTTATAGTCAATAACTTTTGCGGGTTTTTCAAGGTTCTTCACAGATTTCAGCTTCTCTTTCAAACTTTTGTCAAATCTGGAGGGTTTTATTGAGACTTTGACATTTAGGATTGGACCTTCATGGAAAACTGTAGGTCTAGCATTATCACAAGTTGTATACACATGTATATCTGCATTTGGAACATGTAGAGCTTTTCCTTGAGAGAGGCAGCTCTTATTTTATTTATGTATAAACAGATACATACTTGCCTGTGTCTGTAAGACTCACTGCAGTGGTTTTATGCTGCCTTAGAATAAGTTTAATGATACATACACATTGATGCACATATATTTGTTCCAGAAATACTTTTCCTTTTCAACTCAATGCAAGCAAATTGCGTTGAGCCTTTGTATAGTGGTTTGAAAATAAAAGTCCTAGCAGAAGTTATGGTTCAAATACCTTCATTTTAATGTGATGTCATTTGATTGCTATTAAAAGCATTATTTTTAAGACTATTTACACTACATAATTCTTTTTCTAAAGCTTACTAGTTCACTGATATAAAAAACAAATACTGAAAACTTCAGCTGTTCTTAAACATCTGTGAAATATCTGCCTTCGTTAGAAAGCATTTCTTTTCTGATCATAACAGAATGATTTATCTGTTAATCCATTTTATAATCTCTCCTAAGGAGAGATTTTTATTAACTTATTTTTGTATCCTACAAAGACCAGTGCTTTTGTTGTGCCTGGCAAGAAATAATCAAGTAAATAGTCATGTAAGACCATTTTTACTATGTCATTTGGTGATCAAAGAGCTGGTTTGAATTTTTACTTTCCTCTATGTAATGTTACGTCTCCTTATTTGACTGGTCTGCCCTTTTGAGCTACCTGGTAAGATGCACCAATTCTCACGGCTCCTTTTGCTTCCTCCTGCAGTGCCCCCTAGGTTTGTGGTTCAGCCCAGTGACCAGGATGGGATCTATGGAAAAGCTGTAATTCTCAACTGTTCTGCAGAGGGTTATCCTGTTCCTACCATTGTCTGGAAGTACTCAAAAGGTAGGATTTCTCCAGTGATCAATGGGGACAGATTAATTCTTGTTTAGTAAAAGTTTACTCACCTGTAATTTACTGGTTTACTCTTCACATTGTCAGTCTGGCAGGGTTTAGTAAGTGAAGTATAAGCCATGTTTTACTGTTCTGGTATCATTTCCCTGACCACATAGTGCTGGCCACTGTTGTAGACATAAAGCTGAGCTAGATGGACCTGTGGACTTCCTTAGAGATGTCCTGGAATTGTGAATGTGTGCCTGTGTTAGCTATGGTCTCAGTGGGCGAGTGATGAAATGGACAGCTGAGAGAAAAGAGATACTGCTTTAATTGAAACAACCTCAGAACAAGGTTCACCAGCAGTATTCAGCAGATTCCCACCCTCACCCACCCCCCCACCCCTCCTTCAAAATTCATGGTTACATGGCCAATCATATCTTTTCATCAGAGAAGAAAGGTCAGGTAGCATTAGCATAAGCAGTAATTCAGTGTGTGCTTTACATAACACTTTAACATTTTCTTCTCACGTAACAGAGCATTAAAACTGGCCCCACTTGACCCTCAGTAACCACAGGAAATTGACTGCCTGTTGATTACAATGTGCTGCCTGATACATTGCATCTTCTGGTCAGTTGTCTTCTGGTAGGTTTTAGCAAGAAAGCAAACTTTCTAAACTCTCTATCCAATCTCAATGAGTTAACTCTTTAAGAGTCAAAACTAGGTGCTGTTGAGAAGAAATCCTTAATAAAATGCTCCAGGTCATTTTTGGTAACATTAATGTCTTAGTCCAAATTATATTTGAACAAAAAGGGTGAGGAAAGAGAAATGTTCACATTAAAGACTATTTTTGCTTTTATTGACGAGTTCTGGTTTGTGGCAAGAAGGGTGCAGAGCTCCGGATTCCATTAATCTCAATGATGTAAGGGTTTTTAATTACAAATATAGGTCACAAAGAAGTAATTCTGTTTTGTTGTGTTTGTGTGCTGAAGGAGGAGGCCAGGCTAGCTGAATTGTAATTGACTGTGAAGGTATAAGGAGAAAGGGATAGTGGTTTCATTTTGACACTCTGCCATCAAGTGACTGTTTCTAAGGTATCCCATTAACAGTTCTGAAGTTTTTAAGACAAAGAAAGTTTTAGTACATATGGGATGTAGGCAAAGCCATCAAACCCCAGTTTCATTTTGTGGCCAAAATTACTCTGGATGAAAAAGCCTGTATTTTGCTAATGGATGACTACAACTTCGGTACCTAGTCTAACTAACGTGCTGTGCGGGACTAGAGGATACATGCTACACCTTCCTTTAAAGAGATACATTATATAACGTTTGTGCCAAATTTTGAAATAATTACTGAGGTGAAACCAGCAGGTGTAAAGCGATCAGATCAGAGCTCATCTGTAGGTACCACAGCAGAATAGCAAGGGCATCTGTATGCCTGTAGGTAAGCGTCATTGGCTTTTCATGTCAGCAAAACATGGAAGAAGAGGTTTCATTTTTTTGTATATCGGAATAGACAGGTAATGGAAATGGACTTGCTTTCTCTAGAAAACAATGAGAGTGATATAGACACCCCAGAATCAGCGAGAATCTGTTGGTTTAATTCCTTCAGATTTAAAGAGGCAATGGGCACATACTGAAACACAGCAGTGTTCTGTTTGAGTATAATGGAACGCTTTTTTACTGTGAGGGTGACTGGGCACTGGCACAGGTTGCCCAGAGAGGATATGGAGTCTCTTCCTTGGAGATGTTCAACAGCTGCCTGTTGAAAAATCAACAATGGCAACTGGTTTTTGTGAAAATACTATCCCTTTAACATTTCTAACTTCACAGTATCTGCCACCAGACCTTCAGTGTAAATTTAAGACCCCAAAGCAAACTCTCCTAGGACCAGAAGGAATTTTAGTATGTATGTCCGGTCTTTTTTAATACTCTAGATGTTGTATTCATAGGTTGTTATAGTTTTCTATTTTATACTAAATCGTTCCCCATAATACTTATTCATTGTATTTCCTCCTGGACTGACTCAGCCAGCTATGTATGGTAATTAACACTGACGGATATTAACTTCATGTATAGAAAGTAGTATAGGAGAATTCCTTTGAAGCCTACCTCATGTTTTCCCTGAAAAATCCCATCTCCTGCTGCCAAAATAGGTTGTAAAACCCTTTGTTACAAGAGCCATGTCTTAATATGCCCTTAGAGAGTCCCTCATGCTGGAGGAACCTGAACTTGTGGTGGGCCTCTGGGCTGTACAGCGTACTGACAGTATGGCAGCATCCTGTTCCCTATGCCTTAAATCACCCGCTATCCTATTTTCAAGGAAAAGTATGTTCTTTCTTAAAACCAAAGCTGATACAGAAATCTCTGGCTTCCTGACTTTTTATGGACCTTCCATGTTTACATTACCATCAAACATGGCACCTCATGTCTGGTTAGTGGTCTGAGCTTTTTGTTTCTTTCTTTCTTTGTATTGTGGTTGGTTTGTTTTTTGGTTTTATTTATTTTTTTTAACAGTACAAAGAAAACTGGCTGCAAACATGGCAGAGCAGAGATTTTATGTGTCATCAGTCAGTCAGCTATAGGAGGAAACAAGCAGCAACACAGTCAGTCCCTGACGTGGTTTTCCACATTACCCAGAGTTTCATTAACAAGGTCCTGGAGGTCCCTGGAGTATGCCATGTTTACTACAAGTGAAATCCCTCTTAGTCATAAGAAATTCATTTGGTGTGTGCATTAGGGATGCATACTTGTATGACTGTTCAGCTGTAATTGTCAATAATTTATCAGCCTCTAAATGTACAACAAATGTGCCTTTTTACCCATGAGTGGTCTGAAAATCTTCATTTTCTCTCTTCCCCTTTCTGGTTCTTCCACTTCTGCTTTTGCCTTTTGACCACTAGCATGGGCAAGTTATTGCTACTGTTACATTCCAATAGTCTTTCTGCTTTCCATTTAATGAATTCGGTTTCAGCAAAGAACCATTCCGTTTATTCTGATGATGTCAGAAGCCGTTAATATTTTAATTGAATTGAGCCTCTAAGAACAGGAAGCTATAGTTTCTGCCTTATTAAAAAAAAAAAAAAAACACCAAAAACCTGAGATGCTTTCCTTCCTAACTAACCTGTTTCCATGGTGGTCCTGCTTCAGGTGCCGGCGTTCCTCAGTTCCAGCCAATTGCATTGAATGGTCGTATCCAGCTTCTCACAAATGGCTCCTTACTGATTAAACATGTGCTAGAAGAAGACAGTGGATACTACCTCTGCAAGGTCAGCAATGATGTGGGAGCAGACGTCAGCAAGTCCATGTACCTCACTGTTAAAAGTAAGAACTAAAACATTTCTCTGTGATCCAGATATCACCATTGAGTGAAAAAGGCTTGACTACTGCATCCTTAGTTTGGAGGGAAGGCGGGTGAGGAGGGAGAGGAGATGTTTATTTTGTTGGTTTTAATTTAATGTCGGTGTTCAGGTGCATGTGGTAGCACCTGGAAGTTAGTATGGTTAATTAAAAAAATTGTTTAGTAGAGGGAGAAAGGACATAACGATAAAATTCTGAGCTACAGCTGAGTGATGAAGAGGAAGAAAGAAAATTCTTTGCTCAAGGGTAAAAAAAAACCAAACATAAAGGACAAATATCCACAGCAACTGTTACAAATCTCATAAGTTGAAGAAAATACAGATTTAAAAGTCCTGTAATCAATTCTCAATATACCATAGATAGATACTATAGGTGAAATTATGGTAGATACCACAAGATGTTATAACATACTCTAAGATATTATAGATACAGCCATGGTACTCATTTTGACTTAGCTGCTGGCAGGTAATTTTCAGAAAATGCATCTAATTCTGTTGAAGCTGGAGTGCATGAACAACCTGAACCCATCTGTACTTTATAGGCACAAGAAACAAAAGCAATCCGTTTTTTCACTGCATGTTAGAAATAATTCCTTCAAACCTGACATATCAGAGAATGCAGAGGAAATATGATGAAAAAAAGCTGTAGATATAATATTTTCACTAGAGAAAAAGGAGACTATTGACACTACAGCCTGCCAGATGTTTCTGGATGACCTATGAGACCAGTATTGAAGGAGGTCACTAAGCCATGCACTTCCATATTTGTAGGATTTTTGAAGATTGACTGAGTGCTTTGAAGTTCTGAGATGTCAATTACCTTGAAAAAGGTTTACCCTTGAAAGCTAAAAAGATTTTTTTTGTTTTTCTGAAAGGGAGGAAAATCCAGCTTATTCTCCATTGGAGAGCTGTGCTTTAGACCATTAAAGTCTACATTTAGTGGAGTTATTTGTGGTAATGTCAGAGAATAAATAAGGTATTTGAAAGGAAGAGC
>NW_010410998.1:9212-13930 GCF_000710305.1 Buceros rhinoceros silvestris | reverse complement strand
GCTTTGTTAAATTTACAAGCCCCAGTAAATCAGATGTCCTCGCCACTCTGATTTACCATAGTGGCTTTGTCTTCTGAAAAATAACCTGATATCCCAACCTCTCAAGCAAGTGTATTAATTGAATACTTTTTCTGTGGATCAGTAGAAGTTCCAGCTTCTGTGATTTCCATAACTGGCCATTTTTGGGCCAATGTTCAACTGTAGTCGCAATGCACTACTGTAATATGCTACAGCAAAGCAGCTTTCCTCCGGTTGGCAGCTATACACACTGCCCGTCTGATCACTGCATGCAGTTTTATGTGTGATAAAAGAGCATCCCTTATCAAATAAGAGCAGGAGCTTCCCTGGAGACTCGGTTACTGTTTGAATCTAATGAAAACCCCTCCAGCTCTGAGATAGCAGGCAAGCACCTCTGTACACACTCACACACCCACGCTAACACAAGTACTGCTCCCAGCACGGCTGTTAGAGTAAAAGCTGCTAGTATTGGCGTTTGTCAAAGAGGCATAGATTTAGCTTTAACCAAGCACAAATTAAGGACAAGTTGCTTTGAGAAAGTGTGCCATGGTGGGATTCAGGTATAGCGGGATCTCCTGTACTAGTTGTGCGGTTATGGCATATTATATTTGCACGTGGTCAGGTGTGGTGACTCCAGCATGAGGGTCTGGACCTACCTTTATTCTCTCTGGTCCTGTATCTTGTCATTTGTTATTTTCTTTTCCTCTGTGGTTATTCTGGCACCTTTTCCTCCTCCCCTAAAAGCCTCTTTATGGACCCTAGTCCTTCCTCTATGCCATATATACTTCTTCTATTCTGTATAGCCCTACTTCTAGATAAAAAAACTTCGTCTTTCTTCAATGAATCCACAGTGTTCTTTATTAGTTGGTCCTGCTCCAAAAGGTCACCTTAAACGCTGCCTTTACTCAGAGGGAGAAGGTGAGACGTGGCCTAGGCAGTTGATTCTGGGCGAGAAAGTTGTTAAGAAACAGCCTTCCAAAACATAAACAAAGATCAGCATTCAAACATTTCACTGTGTCTTCCTTGTGACAAATTGGCTTCCCACCATCCTTCAGTATATATGTAGGTTGTTCATAAGCAGTAACTCAAGCCACCTGATAAAAAAAGGTAGAGTGGCTCAGATGGAATTAGTCACTGATCATGAAACTGGATTGACTCTCAGAAAGAAAGACATGGCAGCATCCCTTTACAGCTGCCTCCTTTGTTTACCTGCCCATTGTGTCACGGATACCTCACGTATGCGGATGCTAACTATTGATAATATCACTGTGAACTAAAAAAAAAAAACCCAACAAACCAACCATCTTATACACAGGTAATTCTTTCCATGTTTAATAAAATTTTCCACCTACTCTGTTAGTAACATTGCTGAAGAAATTTTTGCCTTTGATACATCCTGTGACAAATCTCTCAAATTAGACTCCCAAGAACTCTCCCCAGGAACTTCCAGAGTCATCTGTATGTAAACAGAAAAGCTATTGACCTTTGATGTCAAAACAGAGTAGACAAGTTTTTGTTTTGGTAGTTCGGGAGTGGACAGAATAAACATTGACCTAGCATACTTCCATGACTCGCTACCTCTAAAACTGACAGACTTTTTCTTAGTGAAAAGCCAGGTCATTTGTCTTGCTTAGCAAGACTCTTAATGCTAAGAAAGAAATGGTAGTAGTCATTCCACATGCACATTTCTTTAGTGCCTCAGCATTCGTTGCATGACACGTTCATGTCAGAGAAGATGGTTCAGCTTCTTGGTTGAAGGGAGATCATATGAGAAGGGATTGCAAATAAAAAGATGAGAGGAAAAGAAAGAGGCTCCAGGAATACTAAAAGAAATGTGAAAAGTAACAGCTGCTGGAGTTGATGCTGAATCAGGAATCACAGGGCTAGAATGACAGCCATGAAAGCAGAGAATTTTTACTTAGCAGCTATTATCCTTCTCCTTTTCTTTTCAAGAAATGGACATAAAAATCATAATCAGTGATTTTTTTCTCTTCTTCTGAACCAAGGATAAGTAGTTCTCAAATTCCTTATTCACTAAGACATACCATATTAGAAAATTATGAGAGATCTGGAATAAGGAATCTAGTGCTGTCTTGAGAAATGACTCCTGGTGTTTGGGATGGGAAGACTTCTAAAGAATTTTTATAAAGGATAATGATCCTTTAACATGAAGGGAAGAACTAAAATTATTTAAAGGTTGCCTAGGAGTCACTAGGGAAGAGATGTCTGCTTAAAATGGACTGCCTGCCTGCCTTCATCTGAATAAATGTCACACTTCCTGATTCCACTTTAGGGGCTATATATAATATGATAGAACGGTGTTGTGGAAAAATTCCCTCCTGAAAAGCAAACTTTCATTAAGGTATATATGTTTCTATGTAAATAATCTTTTGGAGGCAGTCATGTTAGCTCTGCCCCTTCTTAAATCTGTCACTTATTTTCATGTCAGTATGAAGCCCGAGAAGTTTTAATCTGATCACCAAAACATGTCCAGCAAATCTTGTCTGCGAAGAAAACAGAATTGCTTCATTCATTTCCCTTTTAATTATGTTTCTTAACTCTTTGTATTCTGCATGTATAATACATAAGCCTAAAACTGTCGGTCAGGCCCGCGCCTCCTCCCAGCAGGAACGTACTAATCCCGGCTATACTTTTAATACTGAGTTTCACCACTTAAGCATTTCTTTTTAAAAAAAAACTTTTAAAGTTGTTTTCTGACAAAAGCTGGTGGAATAACAGAAGAGGCTGTTTGGGAAAGGAAGTCTGGTCACAGTGCAAAGATGAGTCTAGTGCTTTGTCCCTGCAGCTTATCCTGGGTCTCAGCTGTGGTAATTCGCCACCCTGTGCCTCTGCTGCCTCTTCCTCCCTTATAGTGCCTCTCATACATGTTGACCACGACCTCTTCTAGGCAAGATTTGTTTGTATCTTCAGGCAACTCTTGGAACAAAGAGGCCCCAATTACATAGCTAGCTACTACTGCAAAAGAAATAAAAGACAATAGTAGTTATAAACAAAAAGAAACCCAAAGATGCTTATGAAAGGAGATTATGAATCTAATGAAGATATTTTCTCCTCTGCTAGCTAAAAGTTGTTCCACTGTGTGGCTGAAACACTGAAGCATTTGTTTATTTAAATGGATAGAAGTCTCTGCCTGGCTTCCTCCATGAAATTTTATTGTGGTAGGATAAAGGCACACTTCTCATGTCAGAATTTGCTGTGCTCTGCTCACCAGGATGCCTCTAAATGCTCATTTTAGTCTTTATGGCAAAAATTCTTCGTCAAGAATATAGGAATGTTGAGATCTGTCTGGTTGCTACTTGTCCTCATGTATGAAAATAATAGCATTTATACACAGATATTAGCCTTTTGTTTATGACCAGTTTCTCATTAGAAATTTATCCCATAAAATGTCAGGAAGAGTGACATTGCCTGTTCTGTGTTTGCAAAGTGTCCTGGTTTGGTTTAAGTTAGAATAGAACTAATTCTGTTCAGTGATTTCACCTTTCAGCTCAGTCTCTTCTAAGTAACTGCACTTTCTGAAGCTAACTGCATATTTTTGCAGTAACTGTTTCTAAAAGTGGCAGCATTTGATGTTTACAGTTACTACTGAGGACTCATGCAGAAAGGCTCTTGCTTATACTTGCTCCTATGGAGACAAGGTCACTGCTAAATCCTGTGTGCCACAGTGGGGGTGCAGTAAGTGAGATGTCGCACCTGTGGGGAGGAGCAGACAGGAGAGGTGACTCTAAACTGACCAACAAGGTTTTCCATTTCATATATGTAATAACTGTTGTAAAGCTGCGAGATCACAAGGGTCAAGCTCACTTCTCCAATGGCCAGCATTCAGGGAAGATTCTGTTTGTTCTGCCTTCAAACCCAATCCATATGTTCCTGAAACCAGTTCCAGTTTGGGACTTCTCCAGAACCTGCCCACAGCATCAGTAGTGATGGTGACATAATTGCCCTCAGGGGGGTTGGATTTGATTTTGGTTTTGTGTATATCTGTATACGTCCCGGGTTAAACTAGGTGGCTGTTAAAACCAAAACAGTTTCCTGATGACAGGGTTTTGGATGGAATGTAAACCCACCAAAACATAAGCAAAACGAAGCTTAGCAGCTTGTTACGGCTTGAATTCAAGGCTTTGTTTAGGCAAAGGAAAAACAAACATCGGTTTAAGGTAAAAAGGGGGGTGAAAACAGAAGAGTTTCAATAGTGAAAAACCCATACATCAATCATTTTAAAGTTAAACAGCACTGGAAAAGAGACAGGTAGAGGGAGAGATTGATAAATACATAAATAGGCATATACAAGTATAATAGTCTCCCATCTTGACCCACATCTCCCGCTTAGAAAGAACGAACCTGCCACATGGTCGCACCGCTGTGGGTAGGAAGGGAGTTTTTGTCTGTCACCTCACAAAGTTTTCAGTCCAAGAAAACTTCTCCTGGAGCAAACCTCCATCTGGTAACATAGTCCTTCTTCCTCCGGGGCAGCTGGGAGGAGACTCGAGTTTACCGAGGGCAAAGTTCTGAGGCTTCTGGCTCTCCCCGTCTGCGGAGCGGGATATGGACCGGACCTTCAGGGAATGCCTGTGGGTTCCCCGCGTCCGCGGAGGCTCTGTGCCGAGCATCTGGAACCGGTTCGCGTTCCCCTTCGCCATCGGTATCTGTCCCCTCCGTGCAGGATCTGGAGGCTCGCC
>NW_010410998.1:2441-8996 GCF_000710305.1 Buceros rhinoceros silvestris | reverse complement strand
CGGCAGAGCTGCCGATTCTGCTTCACAGAAGGAGTGTTTTTACTGCTCCAGGGCATTGAGGTAACTGCGGATGTTCTTTTCTCTCTCTGATGACTTCTCAGTCCCAGGGGTGGAAATTCGAAAGTCCCACAGCTTGCCTGAATTCGGAAGTGCCACGGCTCGCCCCGGAGAGAGTGTCTCAAACTCCCCTTTTTATGCACTTATTCGTGGAGGTGTGGCTGAATAGTGCTCCCCTTCCCAAAACCAACAAGAACTCTTTCCTGCGTTTCAGGGGAAAGAAGGAAGAACAAAAGCTCAGCCCCCAACCGGCGCCATTTTCAAACCATCACAGCATATATTTAATTTTATTATTATTTTCACTACAGCAATTCTAGTTTTCTTTTCCCATCTACAAGTCTCTCTCTCTTATTCTCTTTCTCTTGGAGAGGGGTTAATAGAGAGCATCCGTCATTCATTTAGTGGCTTGCCCAGCCCTAACCCTTGACGTAAAGATAAATTACCTGTGATATGTTCTAAAGGAAGATAAAAATCACCATCTCTAACACCTTCAAAAAATGTTTATAGGAAGAACAGCAATCATACTAGGTCAAATTCACCAAAGCCTGGTTATTTTGGTATTTCTTAATCTGTCCTTGCTCCATTTTTTCACAGTCCCATGGCCTGTAAATAGTGTTTTCTGTGACAAAACAAAACAAAGTCCCATGGTCTGATTGTGTCCTCTGTTTTAATATTTTTTTCCCCTGACATTCCACAATCTTTAAATGAAAGGCCTTTTCATTTATTTCCTTCTTCAAAGTTATTTTGTGGTTATCTTATTTAGAACATGTATTTGTCCAATGGACAAATTTGGCCAAAACTGGTAAAAAAATCTAGCAGTATTACTTGCATATCTCCTCAGAATGAAGCTATAAAGGGAAATAAAAACAAAAATAATTCCAGTGAACTGAAAGTACGCTTCTATCCCAGTGTCTTTTCTCATGAGCTGGCAAGATGCCCTTGCGTACCTTCACCTTACCCTTACGACAGGCATCTCTCTCTTTCACCAAGTTCTTGGCGAGAAAAGCAAAAACTGTGTTAAATATGAGGATGTGAACAAACTACAGAACAACTTAGTTTAAATTCCAGGTCAGTGGTGATGGATTGTAACACTTTCTATCTGTTTCAATTACTTATTTTCATTAAACACACAGATGCTGTAAGAAACCTATGGTAAATCTTGGAAACATGAAAATTCTCCCTAGACACAAATACTTTCTTTTGTTAGTAAAACAGCCTATTTTTTCCCTAATGATGTTCTCCCACTATGAGAAATGAACAGGGTCTGAATGATGTTTTCTGCCTCTTCAGGCCATTGGCACAGCTTTGATTTAGGGACTTGCACTTTAATCACCCATCATGTGTCATTACCCCGACAGGCGGCAGCAGCCGCAAGATACAAGCTCCAATAAATTGCACTGAAAATCGTTGAAGCAATCCTTTGTTGATTTTCCTTTACAGCTATTCAATGGCAGATCAGCTGTCATAACAACACAGTGCCTGTGGCAACAGGGTGAAATTAAACGTGAAGTATGTTCAAGGTAGCTGGTAGAAAGCTGGAATACCCCTTTTCTTCTCTATATTCAAATGCTTTCTACTTCTCTCAGTAATGCCAAGCCTGTGGCAATTGGCTAAAATGAATGCTTTCTCTCCTAAGATAATCACCAGATGCACTGCAGTACAAATACTCAAGTGTTTTTGTATGCAAATCTTTGCAATACTCTCATTTAAGGAAAAGAGTGGAGGTAAGGTCTTCTCACTTTAAAAAAAAAAATAGATTTCTAATTGGGTTCAGGGAGAAAAAGAATATAGCAGCCCTTTTTCTTTTCTCCAAGGCTGGTTGCACAGCAATGTTTCTAGCAGGAAAGTGAAACAGTTTTCTTTCCAGCTAGGTCGGTGGAAACTGCACATAGGTTCTGGAAACAACAGGACTCGGAAAATAATGCATGCTCTGCTCTCCCCCAGTTGAGACGGTGATGTTGAAGTGATTGGTACAAGCTACGTAGTTAATCCAGTCAGAATAACCTTCATCAAGAAGATAATCTCACAAATTCCAGTATATTGTATTTGGCACAATACTGCAAACCTACTGTGCTAGAAATAATAAATGGTAGTCTGAAAGACTCTAATCTGGGAGGAAATATTCTGGACATTATCCTTACAGATAATTTGGGAGGTTGAAAGAGAATTTAAAACATAACTATTCAGATTTAGGTTTGCCTTCATGTGAAATATGAACGAATACCCTTCTGGGACACAATATGTCTCAACAGCCTTATAAGAAAAATATATGCCAGTAAGTGTAGGACGCTTGACAGCCAGAATTGGGATGGCATTTAGAGGCTATGGTTACATGTATCATATGATACCTTATCAGCTGGAAATGGGTGGGAAATGAGTAGTGTGATGGTTTTGGCTGGGATAGAGTTAATTCTCTTCATAGTAGCCGTTATGAAGCT
This sequence comes from Buceros rhinoceros silvestris, assembly GCF_000710305.1. NCBI lineage: Eukaryota > Metazoa > Chordata > Aves > Bucerotiformes > Bucerotidae > Buceros > Buceros rhinoceros. Next base: position 6,501 of record NW_010410998.1, on the reverse strand, counting down.
GTGTTTTGGATTTGTCCTGGAATCTCTGTTGATAATTCAGGGATGTTTTCATTACTGCTGAACAATGCTTACACAGAGTCAAGACCTTTTCTTCTTCTCTTACCACTCCACCAGTAGGCTGGCAGTGCACCAGAAGTTGGGAGGCGTCATAGCTGGGACAGCTGACCCCAACTGACCATAGGGATATTCCATACCATATGATGTCATGCTCAGCATATAAAGCCAGGGGAAGAATGGAGGAGGAGACATTGAAAATTCTGGTGTTTTGTCTTCCCAAGTCACCATTACATGTGATGGAGCTCTGATTTCCTGGAGCTGGCTGAACACCTGCCTGCGGATGGGAGGTGGTTAGTGAATTCCTTCGTTTGCTTTGCTTGCGCATATAACTTTTGCTTTGCTTATTAAACTGTCCTTAACTTAATTCACAAGCTTTCTCACTTTTCCACCTTTCCGTTTTCTCCCCCATCTCCCCATGGGGGAGTGTCAATCGGCTGCATGGGGCTTAGCTGCCAACTCAGGTTAAACCATGACAGTAGACGTGGTAATCAAATTTGTACACTTATCTCAGAAATTCTTATCAGAACGCACCACTCTTAGAAAAACAAAAAAAAATTCTTTAAAAATTTTTTTCAGATGTTTCCGTAAAATTGTGAAGTGGTTCTAAATCTCAAAGTCGGCTACACAAAAGTGTGTCTTAATACAAATAGTGTTAGGACGGTATTCTGTTATTTCTTTTTTTTCTTTAATCTATGTGGTAGAGGATTAATGACTCAATGCTAGCACCCATAATTCAGTAGTGATGTTTACTGGTTTATCTAGAGCTAAATTAATTTCTAATACAGCGTGTATACAGGTACACGGTCTCATTTTTTCTTGAATATTTACCTTAAGAGGGATTTAATTGTTATACTGCATATAATACCCTGGATTTTCATGCTTCTGTTTTATTAAACCAAATAATTTTCCTGAGGAGTATTTTAAAATACAGATGCTGCTATGAACACATGAGTTTCATCTGTGGGGTGGGGACTGCGTGCAGTATGTTTGCTGGGTTTAGTGTTGGCTTGAGGTAGAGGAAGTGCATGTTTGACCTATTGCTGCTTCTTTTTATATTTGCAATGTCATCAAGACCTGGGCCTACATCTCTCTAACAAAGATTAAATAAACTTAAATCAAGATAGCATTGCAAAACAATACTGGGATGTAAATTAATTTAGGGTGTATGTGCAGTACACATGACTATTTCCACTTCAGAAAAGCTAGCTCGTATAGTACCATGTTTTTCTTTTTCCTTTTTCCTTTCTCCGCTTCTCTTTTCTCTGTGTCTAGCCAGGCCAGCTTTAAGGTGCATTTCATTTGCAAAATAACCATGTTCCAGCAGCAGGACAAAGCATCAGGACAGTATTCTCATGTCTTGGAAAATTTTCTCTTCACACCCACTGGCATGTCTTCCCTGCTGTCGCCATTCTGCAAGCCTCACATCTCTGCCATCACTTCCTCCTTTTTTTAAAATTCCTTTTCCATCCTACGTTCATTGTTATTATTCTCACACGAGTTTAGGATTTCCAGAATGCTATCTGAACAGGGGACTGAATCTGAAGTTACAATATTTCTGTTTACATATCAGGGGTTATTCTGCACTTGGTATGACTTAATCATAATCTTTTTCAGCACAAGACCTATGTTTCAAGAGGTTATTCACTGCTTTTAATAGGACCTGTATACTGATTCTTTATGGTTTAAAATTTTATGTATTTATTATAGCTGATTGGTTATCCCTATCTTTAATTTGATGTAAAAATCTGAAGGAAAGAAAGAGAAAAGGAGTTATAATTTGAAAAATGTATTTCACAATATCCTTAAAAATATGCAGGACATAAACTACGTTTCAGTATCAAGTGACACAGAAGCCAAGACACTCACATACATTTTTCTCTCTAATTCTTCTGTCGCAAAAGAAAATGTAAAAAAGGTAGTTTATATGCAAATATTTTATGCTTTGGATAAGAGTTTATTTCTTTTTAAGTATAATATCAAATAAAATGTTGCTATTAGTCAGAGACAATTTTTTATAACTGCTTCCATCACTGCAATTTCATGCTTCTTTTAAAGCAAGCAATTTTGCCTACAAGTGTAACGGAAGTGTAATTTTTTGTAGCACTTTCTTTTTCTCTTCAAAATAGTTTTTCAAGAATTGCATGGTAGCTTTGTTCATATCACTCTGTGAAAATCCTGTGATGGTGCTCAGTATAAATACTATGTATAGATTCTGTGATAATCAACATAAAAACAAAAATTAGATTTACATCTGAGAGAACATACAAAAGGAACAGAAAAGGCAAGGTGGGAAGAAGAGCTGTCTATAAGCTGAAGACACTGTACACAGAGAATTTCAGGCATTGCTTCCTATACCTCTCCCTGCTGTGCATGTCAGGTTCAATCAGAAGAAAGGATTTGCAAATGCAGATTTTCTTTCAGCAATCTAGATGTATTTGCCTGTTGTGAAACAGTTCTTTCACCCTAGATTGGTTCCTAACCATTAAGCTTTAACCTCTCCATCAGCACGTGAGCTCCTATCCACACTGTTCATTCGGGTTTTTGTTTGGTATGTGATGCTTTAACATATCTTCATCTGTCACTTTCCTTTTCTTGAGGAAAAAGGGAAGTGTCCACTTATGGCTACAACAATTGATTTCTGAGTGTCTTCACAGTATAGGTAACTAAAGAAGCACGGCTCCATTTTTAGATAAATCTTATTAAGATCCTGCAGGGTTAAGGAATGAATCGATTTGGTCTGTCAAACCAGGAGATAATGAAAGAATGAGCTCTTACTGTTGGCCTAATTACTAATGATTAATCTAACCCAATCCTTTTTTTTTTTTTAAACTGTCTCCATCAGGTCACAAAATAATTAGTCTTACATTCACTTTTTGTTTTCTTTTCTGTAGAATATGTCATCACGTAGGAATCCCGTTGTCCATGAAGTATGTGCATCTGTGTGACATTAGTTTTACCTTCTCTATCATGAAGCTTGTTCAGTGCTAAGCTTCCACACGACAAATTCCTGGTAGCCACTGGGAAAGCAGTGTCATGTAACTGTGTGGATGTGGGTGAACACACAGCCAAATTCAGAAAACAGAAATGACTCTTCAGGGATGGAATAAACGCTGTAGTTCCAACTACAGTTCTTGACCTGTGAAACAGTATTTTTCATTAAAATTGTTTTCTTGTTTAGAAATGTGCAAACCCTTCTGCTGACTTTCTGAAAGAGTAAGGACCAGTATCCATTAAGAATTTAGATGTTTGGGGAAGTTGCCCACTGTATGCATTTATCAAAACATTGGAACAGAGCCACCTGTGCAGGTACATGTAGGTCCATGTGTTTACTGTGGTGAAATAATTGTTTTAATTGTGCTAACTATGAGTCTGCACCCTGGCATATTCCCTCTTTCAAGCTGATGTGTTCTCGCGAGACTGAGGAATCAGTCCAGGGTGGGCAGGTGTTCAAGCTCCCTGCTTTTATGAATGAAACTTCTGCTGAAATATTTCTATACAGCATTGTGCAAAACGTGATGTGATGCCATTATGCAGGAAGAGTGCAGCGAGATCTCTTTCTGTGTTTGAACTAAGTTAATGGCCTCAGTTACGAATATCTCTGTGTGCCCATGAAGATGTGGGCACTCACATAAACCTGTTGTTTGATGCTCACTAAAAGAAAGAAGGCAAAAAGGAAGAAAACCCATCCAGATGTGATAAGATGGTATAAAGTTTTCCTGAATGTACTTCTTATGCTGTTTACTTAGCTGTAATGCAGCTTTGAGAGGCACGCATCAGATGATTTATCTTTGGCTGATTGGATAGAGGTGACTGATTTCAAATCTTTGCAGCAAAAAACAATTGCAGATCTAGTTTTTTAGCGGAAAAAAAAAATTAGAGCTATGGTGGGGATCCTGCCATTGTCAAAACCAATTCTTCTTGTCAGTGACATTCCTGTTAAATTTTTGCATTAAATTTAATCCCTATAGATACATCACCACCCCACCCCCCCCCACCTCGACCA
>NW_010410998.1:0-2373 GCF_000710305.1 Buceros rhinoceros silvestris | reverse complement strand
ATAAATACAGCCCCCCCCCCCCCCCCCCCCCATACATCCTAAATATTATTTTCCTTTCAGGATAAATTCCAAAATTATGATCCAGAAGAAATGGCTGAAGCCATTTCTTCATTCTTGAAGTAGAACCCTGATTTATAAAAGTGTGCAATTGTCTTTCACATAATCAGTGACATGCTGAAGGGTGCTTACCAAAGCAGTTGGCTCTTTAGGCGTTTAAACATATGTTGCTAGAAGTTGGTTTGGGTGTGGGTTTTTCTGGTGGTTGTTGTAAAATTTGGCTTAAACTTTTAAGAAAAGTCTGTGCATAGGTATTGTATGCCATGCTCTGTAAGTATATGTAAACAAGCACCACAAATGTTCTAAGTTTTTGGAAATTAATAAGAAATCAGCAACTTATATCAGTAGTATGGCTTTCAGGAAGCACTGCAAGTTCTCTCAGTTCTGCTTCCCCATTCCGACCTTTTCTTGTATTAGTTAAAATAAACTAGCAAATCATATCATCAGTGACCTAAGAGGAACACGTTTCTACTGACATACATATTGAGAGATAAGTACCTGAGAAAGAAACCTGTTTACTTAATTCCACCTCTTTCCTCACAAAAGCCAAGGTTTTCAAAGGATCTAATGTCTTTCCTGAATGTTGGATGATACGAACTTGTGAATACAAAATGAGAAAGAGACTGAAAAAAGAATACTTCAACAGAGCTATTACATACGTACATTTTGTTGCAAATCTTCAGAGCAGCAGAAAGAGCATCTGTTAGAGGGTTATTTTTCCCTGACTTATAATTAATAGTCATTGATTTTGGTAGTTCCACACATTGTATACACAGGATTTCGCTTCTGTGATCTTATCTCAAAACTGACTTTTAAAATGAGTGCCTGTTACTTAAAGTTCTCCATAAGAAAGCAGTGCTCTGCTATTTTTGTCTTACTTTGAAATGTAGCTTAACTGTTGCACTTGCAACTGGTACGAGTCGGCTCTTTGCCATGTGCTTAGATCCATAAACCCATAGTTTTAGCAAGGAAAATTTCAGGCTATCAGATTTTTAAGTGGTGACTTGCCAGCCTGAAATAAAGAATAACAGACTTTTCATAAGTGGTTGCATATTGCCATAGAAAATCCAATTACTGTTTATGAAATGCCCATCTCTAAAAATTAAATCATAGTTAAATGAAGTGCCTGTCTTTTAAAGAAAATGGGCATGCACCTAAATGGTGAGGAAGACCGTTACAGGGGTGCATAGCGATCCTGGGTGCCTTCAGGAATTTTGGTCATTCCATGTGGCATCTGTGTCTGCTCCCAGATGTGTTTCAGGGAACTCACCAGTGGAGAGACAGATGTGAATGAGGACTTCTGAGTTTTGGTGGCTTTCAGTGACCCTTGCCTTTCTGGATCTACTTTGTTTTGGCATTCCCAGCAGAATAACTAATTGCACAGAGGTGTTAACCCTCTGCCTTTTAGTCTTGAGCCTTTCAGTGTGAAGGTGGTAGACCTCCAGAAACACTTAAAGTGGTATTCAAAAACTGAGGAATGGGAGAATGACCTGGGCAGAAGGAGTAAGGCTCGCACTACCTACTATTTAGCTTGACTAGGATGACTAAGGCTTCTTCCTTTGCTGTGATCTGCTTTTAACCATTGCTATCTAGTTATTTCACCTATTATTTCACCTGTAGCAGAATAAATCAGTCTCCATTCTGGAATAAGAGTGCTCACATGTACAACCCAGTGAGCGTGGATGAGCCAGCGGCTTGGCATTTGCTGAGTTGTGGTAGGTGTCCATGTGTCTGCCTAGAACAGGGGATTACTTGTCAACGAAAGAGGTTGAATTTCCTCCCTTTTGCTGTGGGGTAGGCAAATGAACCCAAGCAGTTACCATGGCTTTGCTGATACACAGGAAGTTCCTTGGATGCTACAATTAAACTGTGTATTTATGTGCTTATATGCGTATACCAATATGTATATGCATGCTGCCTTATTTCTGGTTTTGCTGATTATTCTAGAATAGTCTAATAGTAATATCCCTTCGCTGTATTACTATGAATCTGTTATGTGGACACTTTTTCTGGAGGAAGCTGACTTTTTGCAGCTTAGTTAAAATTACTTTCAAAAGCAGGGGACACATGAATAGACAGATGAAACCCAAACCACAAACCTGAAACAAATTGCAGTTCAGCTCCTGTGTTAGAATGAGCAAGCTGAATGTGTGACATGTAGGAGCCTGAAATCACCAGGGATTGAAGTCTGGGCCATCCAGAGATACTTTTGTCTGCAACACATGGGAGTTAAGAGTTCTTTTAGGGGATATATCCTCTTGCTTATACCAAGAGATTTTAACTTACCAGTGCATTAACCTCCCCTCCCCTCCCCTC
>NW_010410997.1:19357-23582 GCF_000710305.1 Buceros rhinoceros silvestris | reverse complement strand
TTGACACAAGATTTAGGAAGAGATAAAACACCTCCAGAATGTAACGTATGTAAACTAATCACTGGGATTTGTTAGAAATAAATAAATTACATTAATCTGAAATAAAAATTAGAAAAGCAGGTTGTTTCACAAAGAGCAAAATTAATTATGTCTAGTTTCATATGGATTTGGGTCATATCCTTACACCCCTCTTCAGGCCACAGAAATACCAGGTATCCATCCTTCCGTGGTTTCTTGCTCCTCCCTCCCAGCAAATGCTGCGGAACGCATTACCCAGCCCCACAAGCCTCACAGAAAATACCAAGCTTATCCTGAAACTTCTTCTTCAGAGGATACCTTCCTCTGAGACCTGTCACTCTTCAACTGCCAATTTTCATGAAGAACTTCATTGTGTTTGAGCTTTCCACCTCCTATCCAGTTTTTCCGGAACTGAAAAATGGTCTCTAAGTGGGTCTGACAGGATAAATGCAGAGAGTGCACTACTGTCCAAATCTTGTTCCCTTGGGAAAACAGGCTTGAAATTCTGTGGCAGGGAGGAACGGTCTTTAGGGAGCTCTAACTGGGACACAAAATAAGGCAACTTGTTAGACAGAAATTAAAGCTGTAAGAAAATTGTTTATTGTTCAGGCATAGAACTTGTTGCTTCAGTTGTCATAAAATGACAAACTTTACATTTTTTAAAACAAGTTAATATATTAAACATTAGCATACCTTCGGTCTTGAGAAACATTGGATTTTAGTGCAATGAGACTAAATGGAATAAATAGGTAGTATCTTGAGTAAAAAGTCATACCATAAATACATCTGCACATACATGTATTTGTATGTCCTCTATTACCACAGTATCCAAACTCTTCAAAATAGTTAAACATCTCTTTTCTTCCTCAGCTTTTAGGGGATGTAGCTTCATGTTTGAGAGCATGTGTGCACGACGTGTGTTTGTGTCTATGCTTATGTAAATATGTAATGATCTTGGGAAGAGGCAGATCAAAGACAGTTTATTTGTGAATGATTATAAGCCTTTATCCTTATGCTGTGGGAGTAAATGACAAAATTTAAGCCCTGTGTCAGGAAAAGTTCTGTTGCGCCTGCTCTGGAATGCTCCTTCCTTTGCCAAGGATTTTACAGGTGTAGTAGAATTTAGAGTGATATCATGACACTCAGGTGCTTAAAACCTATTTCACGGAAAGCTTTGATTATCAGGACAGACTTTGAAATTAAACTCTGCGTTCACTGCATAGCCAGCTGAACTCCAGGGCAAAGTTATCACCATGACCTGTTGCTAAATACACAGGGCTGCCGTGTTTTACAGCTGCTGAAATTTTTATAACATGCAGTTTTGCTCCTGAGTATGAGTTGCAGCAATGAAATATGAAGGTCAGTGATGCAAATATTTTTGTGGTCAGGATATTGGGTGATAGAAGAGGACACGATGTACAGCTGTGTTATGGAAAGGACATTTTTGTTATCATCAGGCTGAAGAGTCAAGGAGAATCCCAGTGCTTCACCATTCGACACATTTTGGCTCAGCTGTGAAGCAATCCCTTTTCCTGAAGGCAAAAATCCAGTCCCACTTACGCTTACTCTCATCCAGATGCTAAATCCATGTCAGACAAGTGCTAAGTTTGGCAGGCTATTTAGGATCCAGTATAATCCAGATGTTAGTTCATCTTCATCTGGAAGCTAATCTTGACAGGGCACTGGGAATTCAAGAAGAAGCTGGTATTCTTCCAACTTCATACATATTTTCAGATGGGGAAACTAAATTGTAATTTGACTCTTCAGGTATGATGCAGCTTCTAAGACTGAAAAATCATTACAATTACCTTAAGACTTCAGATATTTCAAAACATCGTTTCAGCTCAGAGGATGACAAAGAAATAATATCTGGTAACCAACCAAGCGTACAAGGCAGCAGAGAGTTGCAGCAGAATGATTATGGACGTACTTTATCTTTGGACAGAATAAAAAACATAGAGCATAAATGGTGTCTGTTCTGTGCACGGGCTTATAAATGATCCAGTAGGTCTTTATTCACAGGTGGCATTAGAGAGAATTGATTTTTCTAATTTCTCATGAGAAGAGTTAGGTAGAAGGCAGTAGTCTGCGGAATGACTTTTACAGGGTGACTGAGTCTTTGGCACCATTAGGATTATTGCACACGTTAGGATCTGTACCATTCATCTATTTCAAGGAATGATGCTGTCTAGGGATAGCCACAGTTAAAGAAGTAATCTCAGATAATATTGCATATTTAAGCAAAATTTTTATGCAGATATCCAGTTATACTGTGCATGCATTTATTTGCATGTATCAAATGGACAGGTGCATGTTTTGTACAATTGAAAAGGTGTTCATGAGCACAAACAGATCCACTTTGAGATTTTAAAGCTCAGATGCACCCTAGAACTGGCTTGCAGTTCTTCATTGTGAATTGTGAATTGTCCTGGTCTTTACAGCTGTAGAGGCAGATCATCATTCTTTGCTGCTTAACAAAATTCTACAACCAGTATACAACTCCAGGTATTTTCAAAACAAAGAGAAAAGAAAACCTGTTATGAAGGCTGTTTTCTACAGGCCTTCGTCATGGGAACCTGCCACTTCCGGTTCTGCTTGATGTACTTACCAACAGGATGCTGAATTTTACCACAGCATTTTAAATAAATGTTTTCAGTTTAAAGCTTTTCAAATCTATATTTTAAATAACAGATGAAAAGTAACAAATATCTCTTTACGTATATTATCAGCTCATGGTTATGTGGTTTTATCCATCAATATGATGAATAAACATGTATTCTCTGTAACATTCCTTACTTTAATAATGCATCTAAATATATTTAATTCTAAAATCTGAAGCTTTTGTAACTCTTCTTGAATATTGGAAGCCATTGTGTCATTCTCATCTCAAAGCAGACCAACTGGAATCCTCAAATGTGCATCTCAAGTTCTTTCTCAACATACTAAATTTAGGCTGTCCCTAAAATTAGTATTTGCTTAAAAGTCATAATGCAAAATGCAAGGACAAATGAGACAGCTTTGACGTTTTGGGAAGATAAGTTCCCAGCCATGCAGTGGTAACCTCTGGTAGGAGTCATGAGCAGGCCACAGACTGACTGCTCTTCCATCTTGAATGATCTGAAAAAGAGTTTTAAGAAATCTTCCTTATTTGAGTGTATTCATGTTTTGTAACAATCCAGTATTTCGTAATACCAAAGCAGTAGGTTAAAGTTTGGGTATGATCAGTTCCTGGTTTAGGTAAACATCTAACTAGATAACACAGGATTATTCACAAATATTTGAGCATGTGAATAGTGAATGAAGTCTGTGACCCCCCATGTCAATAAAGACAAGCACATAAGCCCTAAGGATTCAGAGATCTATATAGGACAGTGTGTCTGGCATGCAAATTATCTTACTCTATACAGGGAACACTGTCTTTAACGCTTCATAACAGATGCTCAGTAAACTGTGAAAAATCCAGCATATCTTCAAACAACTCATTGGTCATGATAAAGTACCTGGGAGTGGTTTTGGTGGGTGATCTCTATGAATTTGACTCATCTGCAGAAAACAGATATAGCTGACTAATGCCAGACACATAATGCCACTATCTCAGTATCTGTTTAAAAATTGTTGCTACCATGTGGGCACCATTAAATACACACTAAAAGTTTTAAACCTCTTACAGGTGAAATGGCCTTGCGTTTGTCAGAATATTAAGTCTGATTTCCACCCCCCTCTTTCCTGATATGTTAGCATTTAAAGCCAATCAGAGAGTTGTCTTTTCTCCTCTGCTTTAGATGTTACCAGTATCTGCTGGTAAGAATACAGAAATTTGGACTCCCAACAAAGAAGTTAATTCTTAACCCTTTCTCAGTTTCAATCATTATCAGTATGCGTGCGTGTTAGATTTATGATATGGAATCCTTAAAAATTGGTAAGAATTTAAATTAAATTGACAAGAAAAGAGTTCCTCTGGTGTTGCTGAACAGTAGTTTCTTTAAGTATTTTAAAATTACTTTACTTTAAAATAAAAAAAGCGCTCATAACATTTTAAATCTTGATAAACAGCAGCAGAGGACAGAGTCCTAATGAGGCCAGCATGGGAGGTATGTGTATAGTGGACTAGAAAATGTCTCTAAAATAAAACAAAGATTGCACTTGTATGATATGATACTGTCTGGCTCCCCCCACCAGCAGCCTCCAAAATCCATACGATTCCTGC
>NW_010410997.1:4666-19280 GCF_000710305.1 Buceros rhinoceros silvestris | reverse complement strand
CCTGCTGGACTGATATGGGACACACTTTGCCTTTGCATACTATGGTTTACTCTTATGTATGGAGAGAATTCTTGGGACTTGCCTAGTCCTAGACTTCAGCATCTTTGAATTCACCCTAATAACTTCTAAAAGAAAATTCCATGCCAGGAAAGAGAGGACACCTCAATCAAAAGAGAGAATCTCTCAGTCAGGAGGAAATTAGGAGATTTAAGAGAGTTATTGATGAGGTGCAGTATAAGAAATAATGCATAAAACATTTCTTTGCCTAGTGATACTGTCGTCACATGTACATTTTGCACTTCTCTGCTCCCCCTCAGGGATACAAATAAAGAAATTCCTGCAAAATCAGAAAAGAGAAAAGGATAAAAACCCTAAGAACGATCTTACCTATAGGCCCACACCATTATACTACTACTACTGACATTTCATACTCCCCTGTGAAAGAAATTCCCAATGCCTCTCAAGGAATAACAGTACTTTCTAAATATGAATGGGGTTACAGCACTTTCAGGACCTTACACTATTTCTGATGACCGTGATGGACCTGCTTCTAAATGTAAACAACATGCACTCCTTTGGAGCAAGGACAGAATCTCCTTATGGCTATGAAGAAAACACTGAAAAATCTCTTAGAAGTGTCAGAAGCAAGGATTGACATTTCTGGAGACATTTTAGTCAATTACGGGTCCAAGTAGTGACTTCTGATCACCTGCTATCAAGGTTAGGTGTTGGGGCTCCAACAGATCCGTATTGTAGCAGGATGGTTTTTTGAGCCTGCCATAGCCCTGTATGTTAGGGGCTGTTCTGGTTATCTAGACCTTGACAATGGTGACGATAGGATTGAGTGTTTATTGCGGGGGGGTGGGCAACAGACAGGTATCATAGGAGGAGTCTGTTACAGATCACCCAGCCAGGATGATGTAGATGAAATATTATGTAAGCAGCTGGGAGAAGTCGCACAATCACAACCACATGTTCTCCTGGGGGACTTCAACTTACCAGATGCTGCTGAAAATACAATATAGCAGAGAAAATACAGTCCAGGAGGTTCATGGAGTGTATGGAAGACAACTTCCTGACACAGCTGGTGAGGGGGTCAACTAGGGAGGGCTCCCTGCTAGACCTGCTGTTTGTGAACAGAGAAAGGCTTGTGAATGATGTGAAAGTTGGAGGCCGTCTAGGCCATAATGATCATGAGATGGTAGAGTTTTCAGTTCTTGCGGAAGTAAGGAGGGGGTCAGCAGAACTACCACCTTGGACTTCTGGTGGGCAGACTTTGGGCTTTTTAGGAGAGTCTCTTGGGAGGCAGCCCTGAGGGGCAAAGGAGCACAGGAAGGCTGCACATTCTTCAAGAGGGAAACTTTAAGGTGCAGGAACAAGCCATCCTGGTGTGCCATAAGATAAGGCAGCGGGGAAGAAGACCCGCCTGGCTGAACAGAGAGCTTTGGCTGGAACTCAGGAAGAAAAGGATAGTTTACAGACTATGGAAGAAGGGGCAGGCTGCTCAGGAAGGCTACAAGGATTTTATGAGGCTGTGCAAGGAGAAAATTGGAAAGGCCAAAGGCCAGCTAGAACTGAATCTGGCCACCACCAGAAAAGACCATAAAAATGTTTCTATAAATACATTAACATGGAGAGCTAAGGAGAATGTCCATCATCTACTGGATGCAGGGGAAACATAGTGACCAAGGATGAAGAACAGGCTGAGGTACTGAATACCTTCTTTGCCTCAGTCTCTAACAGTGAGACCAGTTTGTTCTCTGAGTGATCAGCTCCTTGGAGCTGCAGCTCCTTGCAATGCTACAGACTTGGGGAAGAGGGGCTAGAAAGCTGCCCCGTGGAAAAGGGCCTGTATGCAAAACTAAAACCTCGTGGCTCTGAGAACAGTAGAAGAGACTAAGATAAGCAGGAAATGCTAGAATTCATTGAAAAAGCACTTGAAAGGGATTGTTGGAACTGCTGTCAGGAACCAGATATAAATGATGGGCAGATGCCTAAACTAAAAGGTCAAGAAAACACAGCACCCAACACTCCTATCCCAGAAGCTCTTTGCTGGCTGCCATTTGAATATTTGTATCAGAGGTGTCTGCAAATCAAAATAAATATTTAACTCATAAATCTGTGCTCCTGCACTGTTTTGACATTCCTTTTCCTCTCTTTTTTTTTTTTTTCCTTCCCCTAAAAGAACAAGAGTTCTTATAATCAATAACTCTGGAAAGGAATCAAGTTCCATCCAGAGATTTCAAGTTACCAGAAATTCTTTACAAAGTCATTAGAGACTATTCAGGAACTACAGAGGGAATGTTTGCTTATCTGGGAGCAATACGGGGAATTCTCGGAGCTAACAATTTTCTCATTTCCTAAAGAGAAAAAAAGGTGTTTGTGAGAAAATATGTAAGAGCATCATGCTTTGTTTAGAGCACTGTAGTTAAACAACAATTCATAATGAGAACAAGCACTGTGAACTGCAATCTATTTGCCTAAAAAGATTTGTTTCGTTAAGGAAAGAGTCCCCTGTAGATGGTGCTTGTACATGAGTTGATTCTTGTTGAATAGTTGTTGAAAGGAAGAGTTTATAACACAAGGTCAGTATGTTAGTTGCAGAGAGAAACTAATTCTATGAGCAAGAACTCAAACACGCCTGCTGTAGCCCTTCTATTAGAAAAGTTAACCTAATAGGCAGCTCCTGTATCCCCTGTAGCAGTTTGGCACAAGCCAGTGAATTTGCCCCAGAATTATGACTTTTGTTTTGTTAAGATAGAAGAATTTTTAAGCCTGAAAGCTGTTTCTGCCTTGCTTTTTGCAAATGTCACCCCAGCCTTGTTGTGAGCTCTATTTACAGCTTCTAGAGAAGGATTGAGTCAGCAGCTTGCGCCTTGTACCTTGCTCTAGCTGCATTCTTCCCTTTGAGGAGCCTACATTTTTGTTACGTTGAAGCAAGCTGGCAAAACTGGTGTGTAGATCTTGACCTGGAAATTTCATAGTGAGGTAGTTGTTACAGCTGATCTAGAATCAGTGTTTTAAATGAAGCTAACCACTGTATAATAAATGCCTTAGTAAACACATTATGCTTCAAGCCATTAGTAATTACCTCAGCACTGATATGAATGGATTCAGCTCTCACTTCCTCTAGGAAATAGTATCTCAGTACATCTAGTCATTTCTACTGAGATATACTGAAGAAACCTTTAGAAAAAGCTTGACAATTTTACATTTCTTAACCCACAGCCTTTGGCCAAAAGTGTATTCCTGTGCTATAAAGATGTCTAGATGCTTGATCTGGCAAAAACTTGCATTTTAACAGTAGTAAGTCAAAATAATAATTTGATGGAATTACCATCTTTTTTCTGCAAAGGGGTACCTATAACAGAAAAAAGTTATAGTCAGCGTGAAAAAACAGGATGTACAATTTTCATTGCCTACCTGAAAATATCCTGAAATCATTACAGCATTCCCAGGAAAATTTTTGCTTACCAGATCCACTGCTGCTCCCTTGAGTTATTTTTTCATCATCTTCATCATCACTGTCACAGTTTAATGCCTGAAAAGCTATTTCTGACTCTGCGTCTACTTGATTAGCATCTGGCTCTTGCTCAGCAAAGCTTCGCAATGCCACAAGGCGGTGATGTATTGCTGCATACAGGTATTCAGTGTCTTTTGAGCTTGCCTGCAGAACATAAAATGCATACAGTCCAAACTAACTGATAAAAACCTCTATTTTTCACAAAGAAGCTAAGAAATCTTCAAAAGTAATGAAAGAGCTGTATTTTGTCCTTTTTAATCAGAACAATCCACTTAAGATTCACACCTAATAATTCATTTCAGAAAATAAATTTAAAGACAAATAATGTCAAGTCTCTTTAAGTGGTCTCATAATATGTAGGTGTGATCATTTTCTCTGTAGTTACAAGAAACATATGCATAAAAATTACTATTTCCCCTGAAGAGACAATTCCCGAATATGATTCTAGTAGTCAGAAAGCACTGAAATGTTAATGGATGTTTTTCATTTTGGATAACAGAATAAGTAAGAATTTTAAAACCTAATTATAAAATATTACTTGTGATTATAAAATTTAAAGATACCGTGAATTCTGCTACTATTGTCAAAAAGAAGATGAGCATCTTCAGGAACGATAATTAAGAACTAGACAAGGCAGCTTTTTGCCAGTGCATAAAATCTTCAGGAAGTCATGTCCTGAGCAGTGTGTTCCATTCTGGTCATCACATCTCAGTGATATAGTACAATTAAAGAAGATAAAGAAAAGGTCACCAAAAATGACCAAGGGTGTGGTGCAGCTCCTTCTGAAGAGTGGAGACTTTGCAGTCTGAATAGAAGGATGAGAAAGGAGTATAACCAAGGTTTTCAAAATTATAAAAGGGTTGGTTGTACTGAATATGGTACCGTTGTTCATCAGACCACACAATAAATGCACTATGGTACTCTTAGTGAAAGCAGTAGAGGATCAGCGTCAAAGAAAGTGCTTCTTCACAGAGTGAGTAAGAACTTCTAGAATTTGCTGCCTCAAGAAAGAATGGGACATACCATATAAACTAAAAACAACAGGCCAAAAATATAGTACTAAAAGTTTTAAAAAACTGAGTTAGAAAAATTCATGGATAATAATTCCATAAAACAGATAGCAAAGGAATCAAGTAGGGGTGCATGGCTCTTATATCCCTAATACAACACTTACGGATACTGGGGGTCGACATACTGGGGGTGAACAGACCATACAAAGTGGCTGTGCTTCCTGAAAGTACTGCATTTGGGCACTGTCAGAAGTGCCAGAAGAGCACGTGTTATGTTCTTATGAATCGGTTCATGTACTAGAGGGTAACTGAATGCATATGGTCTTCTGCAGCCCAGCTCTCCACTTCTATGCATCATGTGGAGTAATTTCTATTTGTATCACTTGGCACTAGGAAGAAATGTCTGGATTCGAATGACATGTTGCAGTGTGAACAGGTGGAAAAGCTTTGTGAACTGGCAAGCAGCGGCCGATCAGGGTTGCCTTCTGTGCTACTCAGACTGGCAGCAGCACAGAGATCTCTCCCTGCAGCTAGGCAAAGGAGAAAGTAATTCAGAGTTGTTCAGGTGTCTCAACTGCAAATGCAATTCTTCAGTGGGCAAATCCGAGCTCTCAAGAAAACACAGCTTTTCAGGAAACACAGAGTCCTAAATATAACAAAGGCAGCTATTCAGTCTGATCATTTCTGTCTGTAGCTTTCTACTTACTCATGCAAAAGCTGGATTTCCTCTGCCATTTCAATCTAATATGAACTCTGGCTTCTGCCAAGAGGGGTGGACTCTCCTCTATACATCCTCTGACTCGTCATTTCTACCCTATCCATTGTGTCGGTACCAGCATTAAGGTGATCACAGGGTGAATAAAATCAAGCTAAAAAACTAGTGGCAAAACCAAAAAACCCACACAGATTGGTTACCTGATCTGCCTCACTCACGGCGCTGCAAATTCCAATGCCACCAAAAGGAAGGAGGAAGAAACAAGCATGAGAGGAGGGGCAGGGTCAGCCCTCTACGTAAACCTGCTGAGTACTACAGTACAATCCTTATGAAGTCTCGTGGACTGTCTCCTCTGTGGTCAGCATCATAAGACTCCACTCCCTGACTCATGAGAAGCCCTTTGGATGATATCTTGAACCAAACCTATCAATCATTCATGTGACATGGGAAAACCAAATCTAAACGTCAGTTACAAATATCTGCTGATGCCTTGGAGAAGTGGGCTCCACCGACAACTAGACCAGCCTGATTTATGTGCCAGATCTTTGGTGATGCCTGCTGGGTGTCTCGCACTTAGACCACTTTGCCTTCCACACTCAAGAGTCTTGGTGTGTGGCTGGATACCAGCCATAGGGATGGATACTAGATGCTTCAGTGCTGACTGTAGAAGCAGCTTCCTGCAACCCTTGCCACACTTGTACAGCTGTCATGTGTCTTGGTTTCCTAATACATGTCTTTTCTTACTGTCCAGAAGGGCCAGGACAGAATTTAAGGAATGTTTACATCTATATAGATGAACAGTAGGAAAACTGTGCAGCACATCTGGAAATCTAGGACATTTTAATTCTCACATGCACACCAGCTGTGCAGTACAGCTAAGTTAAGTCACTGTCTGAAAGTGATAGTCTGCAGTTCTTGCACGTACAGCGTATGATGCTTTGCTTGTGCATGTCATGTGACACTTCCAGGAAGTGGTGTTTTGGTTTTTTTCTTGCCCAGGAGGCTGAACACTTCCCAGAAAGATATATGGGGAAAATGGAGACATCTTTAAACTAATATGGGTGCTCTCACTTCGCTACCTTGCTCATTCATGCCATTTATTTGCAAAGAAGTTCATTGCATTTCCATCCTGAACTTAACAGCCCTTGCTAGAGAAAACCAGGATTCCCACGACTGTTGTTTTACATAGGATGACATTGCAAAATCTGTCTTCTCCTCAGCTGAGAAATGGGGTTCCTACACTGGATGGATTTTTGCAAGCACTGTGTGAAGAACCACAGCAGAAAGCTGCTGCCTTGTACCAAAGTAACTTAGCAATATGTAACTACCTGTGTGGAAATTCTTACAGTGTCGCTTCCGTAAGTGAACCAGAAATGGTAAATGTCTGTTTAAGGCCATATCCCATCTTCACACCTTTGTTTTGAAATACCAAGGGATGGCACCTCTAACTCATTTCATAATAAAAGCCATGTAACAGCTAAGCTAAGCGTAGCCTGATGAGCATAAAAGGCCATTTGCTAAAACTAAAGCCTCAGCGAGTTTTCAGAATCCTAGATGAAATGGGGATTGGGATTGGGTTTTTATGTCTTGCTTACCTGAATTAGAAATACTTGAACAGAGTGGTCCTCTTGGTCTGTTGCAGTGAAGCACAGGCTCTTTCTGTTTGCCCTGTTTATAACCATTTGTTTCCACAGCCGGCTGTTGAGAATCAGTCTCAAGCTACCTTGATTTCGCATAACTAAAACAATAAGG
This sequence comes from Buceros rhinoceros silvestris, assembly GCF_000710305.1. Classification (NCBI taxonomy): domain Eukaryota; kingdom Metazoa; phylum Chordata; class Aves; order Bucerotiformes; family Bucerotidae; genus Buceros; species Buceros rhinoceros. The sequence goes on along the minus strand of NW_010410997.1, from coordinate 12,280 downwards.
TTTATATGATAAGTCATTGGAGCCATCTTCATTTTTACTGCAGCAGTTTGCTCTAGCATGTTATACAACTTATATTTTCATGAATTATTCTTTTTAATTTCGGTGTAAACCTAGCATGGTAAGATACTTTTTAAAAATACCAGAATATGTTAGTTTCTTTCAATACATCTGGTATACAAAGCAAATAATGTGCTGAAACTGTGCAATACAGTACAAAAAATTGACAGCACAGTAAAAACAAAATTCCAGAAGTGACCTGAAACAGTGCTCCTAGAAAAGCCAAATCAACAAAGTGCAAATGTGACTGAGCTAAAGACGCATTGCAGTTGGAATACGCAGAACCTATGCAAGCGTGAGTGCACAGACTGAAAAATGCCCAGTGCCTCAGGCCATAACACAGCTAACTTTATCAGGCAATGTTAAAAAGATTCTCAGCAACTTGGCATAAATAAAACTAGCTACTAGTTTTAAATGTTCTGAAATAAACTTCTTCTGGCCAGCAATAGTACGAGTTATTTGGAGTTTTGTGTATGCGCTACTTCATTATGTAATCCTTACTTAGCCTTGACTGTAACATTCCGTGTTTACTGCTAGAAGTGTCATTAAGCCTCAGGGATCCTCTGCCTCTTTCAATCCAGGTTAAAGAAAGCTTATTAAATATAAAGAGCTTGCAGTTGATCTGAAAGAGAAATGCACAATGGAAATTGCCAGCCAATGTTAATTTTATTCATTCTAAAACTTTATGGTTTTAAACTTTTTAATACAGCCATACACAAGTATACAAGATAAATATATAGATACATCACCATTATTACCAAAAATGAAATGGCTTCCAGATCTGTGCTAAACTTTCTCCTAGTGATGGAAAACATGCAGTATGAATCCCAGTGTTCTTTTTCAATTAGTTCATCTTCATTAACTTTGTCTGTGATACCCACTAACACAGTTGAATTTATTGCAAATGTTCTACAGTCTTATTCCCTCTCTCATAAGGAACATTATGCAGCCCATGATACCAGTAGCACTACAGGGAGACTCCCGCTCCAAAGAGAGCAAAACTTCCATGTTCTGACAAGACAGAAGATTTAACCAATGATAATATAATATGAATTTGAATGTTAATATTTTTAAAATCCTATGTATCATTTTCTAAGAAATTAATTAATTAATTGATTTTCTAAGAAAATAGTATTTTGAAGATGAACAATAGCAAGGTATGTCCTGCTGGACCAGAAAAATAATTTATATTTTAGATGAACTATAAAACGAATTACTTTGGCAACACATCGCTTTTTTTAAAAAAAAAAGTTTTGTCATTAAAAAATCTTTACACAAATCACTTCCCATTTTGATGTTTTAGTTAATGCTGGTATATTGTGTAGATGCTTATAAAAAACAACTGTAGAATGAAGTTTTCAAGCAGCCACTTACTGAAAGGGACTAGAAAATGAACATATAGTATATGAAAGGGACTAGAAAATGAAATACAGTATGTAATAGAAAATAACAGCCTACAGAAAAATGGGTTAGTAGAGGCGTATCTTTAAAACATGAAAATTTAACATATGAACTATTTTCAGACTGCTGCAGTCTGCAATAGATCTAGATGTCCTTTTCAACAACAAAACCACTCACACACCTGTAACACATTGTGTTCAGCTTCCTCTCCAGTTATAACTTCAACTTTATCTAACAGAATTTTCTCCACTGGCTTGGAAATACTAGCAGCTGATGATTCAATTAGTGTTTCATTCCTCAACAAAGATGTTTCTATAGGGAAAAAAAAAAATGAATAAGGTACAGGGAATATTTTCAGGACAACAAAATTAGCACACAGGAGGGCCTTTGGCTTCAGTAATTCCTGTAGTATCTGGTATTATTTAGTATTATTAATAAGGTTTTGGCCAAAGAGGTAAATGGAAGAGAAAAAGGCTGGAATACTTCAAAACTACTCATCTGTTTAGGCTCATTTTGAATTGAGCAGGGCTCTCTGCAGTTGCAGAGGTTTGCGCCGAGGGACAACTTGCAGAAACAAGCCCTAAATAATTAGAATTTGATTTTACAAATGAAACTGCTCTGTCATATTGCTGTGCAGATTAATAAATAATGAAAGACACGTGTCCCCATATTCAGAATGGTAATACATACTCAATGAGTATTTGATGGGAACATGAAAGGAAAAGATTTGAAAAGAACAACATTATTACAAAATTTTGTATATTTGCATACCTATATACATTTGCCATAGGCTTTATTTTTTTTACTTGTAAGAATGTTCTTACAAAGTAAGAGGATCCAATACATCCATTAATAAAGAGAGGTGCAAAATTTGGCAAGAAGGCTCAACATAGGGGCCTGCGTGGGATTCCCTTGCAACCTAGTTTTAATTGGCTTGCCTAGTAGAAAAAATAATGCCAGAGTGACAAACAACCCCTGAAATCTGTTTCTATGGAAGTTTCAGTCCTAAAATTAGGATACAAATATAGCAAAGTACTTTATATGAGCAGTCACAAAATGCAAGCAGCAGACAGCTTAAAATGTAGTTCAAAAATGAGGTACAAAAGGCATTCACAAAGTTCACCGAATTTCTTTTTTTCACAGAATATATAATTATGATCTGTAATAATTAATAATAGTAATATTCTGTAAAACTCTATCCTTTCCTGAGTAACTCAGGAAACTTCTCAAGTTAGTCCAGTTCAAATGTCATAAACCAAACTGTAGCTGCTTTCTGCATAGATTTTGGCATGCACTGCAACTGTACTGGTGACTGGATGACTTGAGAATAGATGAAAATTATTGGCCACCACTCATTTGACATCCTCTAAGATAGAGCAAAACTATAATGATAAAGCTAACTGCACTTGTTTGCCGAGTATGCTTACTTGTTTGTGGTCTGACATGAAAAAATTCTATTGGCATGGATGTTATTTCTCCTTTGGATGAATTGGCTTCATTACATAGCCTGGAATGCTTTTCAGGACTCTATTAAAAACAGGGGAAATAAGAATTCCTATTTAAATAAAATTGCTATGTTATTTCAGATAAAACAGAACACTGAATCATTGAATGCATGCTAGGCTGAAGATCAGCAGTTGTAGTATCTTAAGAGTAAAAACTGATCCAGATCATAAAATTTCAATATCTAGAGGAAGTAATTTTATTATCATAAAATCATTACATCATTTTTCCACCAAGAAGAATGGCCTTTTTGTTTGGTTCCCAGACTAGGATTTAAATCCACTGAAAGACTTAGATGTTTAAGTACCAGCTAATTTCCAGTTTAAGCACTTAAGCCCCTGAAGAATAGCTTAAAATTCCCAGACACCACAAAGTTAACGTCAGAGTTAATTAAAAATTTCCATGACCTTCAGTTTTTGCAGATAAATTTTTTCAGGCATTTCTAAATAAATGCTTCTGGCTTCTGACAATGCTCAGTGCCTCAGCTGCACCCGTATAGGTAAATCCATGTCAGAAGGCATAACCCAGACCTGTGGTTGTCAGGCTTTTTTCACTGGAGTACATTCATACTGTTTTCATTCTACTTCTACTAGAAACCGAACTTCAATTCCATTTTAAATGGTGCAGTCCTCAGCTTGGGAGCCACGTTTTTGTCTGAGTTTCCTTCAGGGCTTGATCCAGTAAGCTGTCTCACAGCATGCACAATATAGTTTAACACTGGACATGGACACTGTCTGGGATGGGTGTTCAATTTTCCCCTCATACTAATTTCTCCTGTCTCTTAACAGTTATGATGCTAGAGCGGAGGGGACCACATTCTTTTATCTTATACTGTGGCTGTCTCACTTTATATGGAATATATAAAAACCCCTTTTTCAGGACAGAAATTGAGCAAAAGAGAAAAAGTGCATACGGGTATGGGTTAGTAATCAGAGTTATTATCTAGGATGGAAAAGACAGGGATGCCTATCCCTCCTACAGCAAATATTTAGATATTTAGGTATTTTCTCCTCAACAGTCATTGGTATCATATTTACTCTCATCCTTAAAAGAACAGGAGGCGCTAAAAAGGATCAACTTCTGAAAAAAAATTAAAATCATAGGTACATTAACCTTGATAATAAGTCTGCCAGCATTTACAGATCTTACCAAAACTCTGTCAAACATGTTTTCTCCAAACACAAAATCAGAATTGCTGCTCTTTTGTACACTTCTCTCATCAAACAAATGACTTCTGTGGGAACAAAATAACATGAGAATGTGATTTAGAACTATTTAGAACTTTGTAAAGAATATAGAGAAGCTCATATATTTACTTAAATGGACATAAAATGACCACTTAAGTAATCAAATTCTTTAAGAGAATCAGAGAATATTCTCTACATAACATTTCACAAAAGGAACAGAGAGTATCGCACTGTACTTCACGAATATTATTGAGGATCTTCCTTAAAAGCAAAGAACAGGAAGAAAAATTACATGCCTCAGGGAAGTGCCTTACTCGAGAAACTTTGATGAGTTACATTTGTTTCCCTGCTTCCTTTTGCTCCACTAAAAGATTACCAAGAATTAACCATTATATTTTCTTGTTGGTACCCGTCAGAATCACGTGCCTTACAGGACACCTTGGTCATCCACCTAACATCTTGGAAAGGCAGAGAGGCAGTGCTTTCTAGCGCATACACTTTAGGTTCACATAAATACTGCAAAAATGTAAAGGATGTGTCAAATGATGAGGTATAACTAAAACAGGAAGGTAAGAACTTCCCATTTTTCAGCAACCCGTTCCATAGATATACTTAAAATGAGAAGTGAAGAAAACTATAGTTTGGTGATACAGATTTGGGAGAAAATTTAATACACTAGATAAATCAATTTATGTTTAGGATCTGGGCTGTGACTTGATGTGGCAGAGGCTACATTAAAACAGCACTTGTCCTTATTCTGTCCCTTTTTCCTTTTTAGTGTCTCAGGTTTTCCAGATAATTTTTTTTTTTTTTCATTGTCACCCTGAGTTTAACTACTCTCAGTCAGCCTCTTACCTCTCAGGAGGTTTTAAGAGAAGAAAGCGAATGCATTAATGCATTTCAAAGTATTACTTGTGGATTACATTCAAGAATATTCTAATATAAGTAGAGTCGTGATTTGACCTGCTAATTACACAGCCTCATTAACAGGATCCAGTTTTTATAAAAGTAACTAGAAAACTTCTATTAACTTGTAAACTTCTTTGTGTGGAAGTTGTTCCTGATGCTGGTTTGATTCCATTTGGGTTTGTTTGTTTGTTTTTGCAAAAGGCTTATAGATTGCTTGTGCTTTCTGTTGAGCTTAATCATGGCATCTCTTGGTGGCAAAGGGAAAACCATCCAGGTTCTTGATCTTTCTGTTCCAGAAGGACAACTTGGCACGAAGATAACCTGATGTTCTGTCACAAACTGCATACTTCAGCACCACTTCACTGCTCTTCCAGATCATTTATCACCCTTTGGGGGCTGAAGAGTACATATGTCATGCAGAGAATATTCCTGTTAATAAGCTGGGTTTGTTGCCAGAACTTTGATTGACTGACTCTAAAACTTCTTGTGTTCATGAATACTTGAAATTTCTGCATTTAGGATGAAGGAATTCCCAAGTACAAGTTATATCCATTTTACACTTAAGGAAAAAAAAATTATTCCTCATCATTCTCATGCCTGATATGTTGCTAAGTGTGGTGGGTCACCAGGTGCCCACCAAAGCCTGTCTATCACACCTCCTCCTCAGCTGGACAGGGGAAAAAAATACAACAAAAGGTTCACGGGTTGAGGTAAGGACAGGGAGAGATCATGGGCAAAACAGACTCCACTTGGGGAAATCAGTTTAATTTACTATCAATCAAATCAGAAGAGGATAATGAGAAATAAAAACAAATCTTAAAACACCTTCCACCCACCCCTCCCTTCTTCCTAGGCTTAACTTCACTCCCAATCTCTCTACCTCCTCTCTCCCAAGTGACACAGGGGGATGAGGAATGGTGATTGTGGTCAGTCCATCATACATTGTCTCTGCTGCTCCTTCCTCCTCAGGGGGAGGAATCCTCACACTCTTCCTTTGCTCCCGTGGGAGACAGTGCTCCATAAACTTCTCTAACGCAGGTCCTTCCCATGGACTGCAGTTCTTCACAAACTGCTCCAGCAGGGGTCCTTTCCACGGAATGCAGCCCTTCAGGAAGCAACTGGTCCAGTGTGGGTCCACCAAAGGTCCGCAGGTCCTGCCAGGAGCCTGCTCCAGCATGGGCTTTGCACAGCCTCCTTCAGGCATCCACTTGCTCTGGGCATGCAGTCCTCCATGGGCTGCAGGTGGATATCTGCTCCACCATTAATCTCCATGGGATGCAGGGGCACAGCCTGCCTCACCATGGTCTTCACCACAGGCTGCAGGGGAATCTCTGCTACAGCTCCTGGAGCACCTCCTCCCCCTCCTTCTTCACTGCCCTTAGTGTCTACAGAGTTGTTTCTGATATATATTCTCACTCCTCTCTCTGGCTGCCATTTGTTGTGCCATTTGTTATCCCAGAGGTGCTACCACCATTGCTGATTGTCTCTGCCTTGGCTAGCAGCAGGTCCATCTTGGAGCCGGCTGGCATTCTCTCTGTTGGACACAAGGGAAGCTTCTAGCAGCACCTCACAGAAGACAGCCCCCTGCTACCAAAACATTGCCACACAAAACCAATATGCTAAGACAAAGAGCAAATAAAGTACAATCAGAAAATGTGTCTCTTTCCAGCCTTGATTCCTTTCACGCATGTTCTGGGCCATGAACAGAGAATCTGGAGTGTGTTTAAACGAATGAGTTTCTTACCCTTAAGAAAAGTCCTCACTAAAATTTACTGAATTTTGATGAATTTCCATCCTGAAATTTCATCTGCTACTCCTAGGCTGCTCCAGTAGCAACTTAGTAAGGATAGCACTCCAGAAGAGCTAAAAATCAGAAACTAGAGTCTCATCTCAAAGAAATAATGTAGGAAATGGATTTTCATTATTTTCAGTAGTGTAAGGAAAAAGTAATCAGTGCAAAATCTTTCTTTTTCTAGACAGTTAACTGGAAGTGCCAGCCTGAAAGTCTTATGAAAACCTCAATACCCTTACGTTGCTGCGGGGCAAGAACAAAGTGTGCCAGGGATTACATTGCCATGGAAATGCAAAACAGAGGCACTGAATTCAGAGAATGATCACCAAGGAGGAAGAATGGGAGAAGGACAAATGTGGATAAGATTCTGGAAGGGGACTATGGAAAGGGAGTAGACCCAGGTACTGTCCTTCTCAAGGTGGCTGTAATGGTCTGAGTAGCTGCCAGTTCCAGTGCTTGCCTGGAGCCCCTGCAGTTTTCTAAGCAAATCCTTGTGCAAAGTTGAATACATGAACAGAAGCCTTCATTTTCCCAAGCATTATATTTCTGTCACTTGTGACAGACTCAAGAAACTGCAGATTTCTCCTTTTCCGTTCATTACTACAGCTAGTTCAGGAAATGGAACTGTTGGTTGTTTCCTGGGATGTGGAGAGCTGCAGGAACTGCAGCAGGCTCACAAACCATTTTCATTCATCTCTACAGAACGGCATCACATGGAGAAGAAAAGGAGGGAAAGTAAAAGGGACATTTGCAGGAAGCAGCAAT
>NW_010410997.1:0-4569 GCF_000710305.1 Buceros rhinoceros silvestris | reverse complement strand
TGCTGTTGAGTCTGCATTTTATTTTTTGTAGATAAATGTCAATAATTACATCTTGATGGATAATTAAAAACAAATCTAAAAACTTTTCTTAGCAATAAACAGGTCTGGCAGCAATGTTCACTACTGGTTAGCAAGTGTATCAAGTTTAATAAAGTTGTTTGTTTGAACCCTAACTTGTCACGTTATCTGTACGAAAACAGCTATGCCCAGAAGAATTTACTGAAGTATTTTAGAGCATAAGTCACTTTATACAGATCAGAAGAATGGCACTTAATACCCCTGCAGTCTCAGAAGAGCAGTAAGCACCTACTTGTATTTAGTTTTCAACCTGTGAATAAACAAATAATTGCAATATGCAGAATTAATGAGGTACAAATACCCCAAGCAGATTAGCAATTCCTCTTTTAAACAAGAAAAGTCTTGTAACTTGTCACCACTGAAACAATGCATTGCATTCCTCTGTCCATCTAACTTCACAAGAGAAAGCCAATTGACGCTCTTTTCCTAGATATTGTGCAGGTGACAGAAGGTAAACAGGCTTGGAGTATAGATGCCAACTGATGTTGAAGACAGCACCATCTTCCCTGTAGCTTTTCCAAGATATGCACTACCATCATTCTGAATCTGCTAGAAATCCCGCATGCTGTGTGGCTACGTGATATCCTCAAAAGGCATCATCACAGCATTAACTGTGATAGAGAAGGATGGGGGTTGGCTTTTCCAATATCACGGTGAGCATTTGCTCTCTAATGATGCTCTCCTTTTTGATAAGGATTAAGAATCTAAGTTACTGTGCCTCTAAAAATCGCTTATCATCTCCTCAGGACCCCAGCACTTTGCATCCCAAATGTTGTCTGCAGGAACATTTGTCTTTGTCTGTGGCCCACCCAGTCTTGAAGAAGACTGGAATAGACTCATTCGCAGTTAACGTGTTCTCTGCCCTCTATGGGTGGGAGAGGGAAAGGAGGCAACATCACAAACGTGCTTTCTGTGGTCCTAGCAATTTTGAAATGTCATTCTCATCTTGACTGATCTCAGGCATACTCCTGATGCTCACAATTTCCAAGTAACTAACACTCATCAACCATGAGCAAGCAGTATTAATAACCAGAAGATAATCTGCTGGCTAATCAGAGACCTAGTATGCCTATGGGCCAGTCTCCAGAGTGAGGCAGTAGCCCACTTTTGCACCAATACGAGCTCTTCTGGTCACATACAGAAGCAAGGGCATGGGGCAACCTCCTAAAGAAGAAATTCTTAAGTCCGTGCTGGTCAGCCCGTGCCTGCACAAAGATGCCACCCTATCACCATCATCACAGCTAGCTGTTCATGCCAGAAATTCTGGTATGTGCACGGAAGTGGAGGATCAGTTGCAGCATTCACCTTGTCTTCCACATCAGTCCTGAAGGGTTTTCTTCATGTCTCCTGTGTCCAACGTGCTGATGTATTTTGGTAATTCCTGAGTTTCTTTGCATATGTTGAATAGATGCAGCAGCTATGCAATCAAAAGATAGTTTTCCAAAGGGACACTAAGATGGACTGTAAACATACAGTCCCTGTAAACATACAGGGACATATTTTGAACTGCCAAAGCTGCACAAGATGGCAAACCAGCTGTTTCTGGCTTAGGTGTTGCTAATGAGGAATAAACTGTCCCACAGCAATAAATCCTGGCAGGACTCCATTTCTTACAGCGCACAGAGCTCATGTCAGAACCAACAATCCTGGCACCGCACAGAAACAGCAGTAAGCACTGTGTGGGTGTAGATAACATGGGCTTAGTACCGTGCTAGTCATGTAGGACAAGAGGACATGCCATAGTCCAAGAGACAAAACCATGTAGAAATACAATAAATAAAAACTTACTGTGTTGTTTTAGAGCTAGAAGGATTCATGGTAGCAGATAACCTCGCTGCTGTTTTGGAACATACTGAATTTTCAGCTGAAGAATAAGAGCCATCTTCAGATAGCTAGGAATAATAAAATCACATGAACTAGTAAGACCAAGCTTATATTCTGCTATAAACAGGTCTGTCCAGATCACTGAGACATATACATATATGTGGTAGTTGGCAGAGCTTCCTTCAGCTGCGTACTAAGCCAGTGCCCTTAATCAAAATGCTAAAATGTTACTTTCTAAATAAACAAAATCCGAAAGACCCTCAAAGCTGATTCACCCACTGAACCCTGATATCTGAAAGATGAGACATATGTAGAGAAGAGGGGTTTTTCCAAACACAGTCAGCATGAGTTTAACAGTTCACACCATGTCACTGATCCATCAATTCCACTGCAACTGCTAGGGGAACTTCCTTGAAAATGCAGTGGAATAATTAACTGCTTTAAAACAGCCCTGTTTTTTAAAATGTGAGCTCCAAACTTATATTAGCAAATAAAATTATTTTTCTTTTTACCTGAACATGTGCTTCCTTCTCAGTTGCTAGAGATACTACAGGATTTTCAGGACAGGTCAGGGCTTGTGGGGGTTGTAAAATGGCAGGTCTAATGACATTCCGCAACTGACTTTGTGACAACGATCCTTGCAAAATACAAAGACAAAATATTTAAACAGAGGCTTTTTCTTCACATTAGTTCATACCTACGTGTCTTCCCTCTTTAACTGAAAGCTTTAATGCTTATTTAAATAACATTTATTATTAATTGCTACATATTATGAAAAATTGTAATCCCTTCTAATATACGCAACTCAGTCACACAAACCCGTTATAAAAAGACAATGTGCTATATTCATAAATATACTTATTTATATTTATAAATTATATTTATGTCTTTAAAAATGTTTTATATTTATACTTATATTTATTGATTTGTGTTAGGTATGTCTTCTGTACTTCAAATTTAATCCTGCACTTACAGATGTCAAGAGGATTCTTCATTGCCTTGTTCAGGAGCAGAGTTACTCAGCGAAGAATGTGGAATTTCACTATTCTAGGTTATACTCAATCCACTGGGGAATTAAGTAGTCAGAGCAGAGGCTCAGAACACTGCTCACAGGATATTTAAACAGTGGAACAAATAACTTGTGAACCTCATAAAGATATTTAGCCTATGACTCACCATAGAGAAGAGTTGTCATTTTTATGTCTTCTGTATCTGTTAAGAATGTCCTTGTGGAACTACCATGAACAAATATTGCAATGATAGTTACCTTCTTTTGTGCTTCTGATCAAGTCAGTGTTTGTCCAAAGAGCTGAGGTCATGAATATGTTATTCTTCTTTACTACAGAACAAGGAATGTAACCTTTAATGATGATTAATAATAAACTTTAATTATTAATTCATGTTTCTGTAACCCCTCCCTATTTGGGTAGTACCCGAGAAATATTCCAACCTATCCATCTAGAAAAGATCTCTGAGGTAACTGTTACTGTTTCCACTTTAGATGGGTACTCTTAGGCATGGAATGCACCATGGGTTTTCTGGCTGTCAGACACAGAAGTCTTTTGGATATTAATGGATTTCTTAAACTTACAAAATCCTTCTTCAGCTTTGAAAACCAGGAGCTGCTCATTTGCAATAGCTATTGAAATGGCAACGCTATCTGGTCTTAGGCATTTTTAAGCTGACTAAATGAGGCCCAAGAACATGGTAACTAATAAATTTACCTTGCCCTGTTCTGGTAAAAAGGCTTTTATAACTTACTATAATGATGGCAGTGCACCTCTAACACTTTCACTATTTTAACCGACACCAAACTCCAGCCAGGAAGTGATGGCATTCATGTGCCACATCCTGTAAAATGACACATCTGATACTGTGGTAGCATGGTCCCCCTGTCACTCAAAGCCCAGCTGGGACCTGAGGTGATTTCTCTCCCCCACCCCCCCAGGGACCTGAGGTGATTTCTCTCCCCAGCCCCCCCACCCCCCTCTCCCGAGGCCACCAAGCAGCCCAGGGTCAGTCAGGCACCGTTACCAAGGACGGCAAAACAGAGCACTAAGGCGCCTCCTTGGTGCGCTGGCCCCGCTTTCCAGCCTTGTACTGCTCTCCCTATCGCTTGGGAGATAGCCACCTCCCGATAGCCTGGTACATCCCTTCTCGGGACATGATAGCCCAGTACATCTGTACTAGAGTCGAGGCCAATAGGGCTATGATACCAAACAGCAGAAATCAGCCATTTCTGGGTCTGCGTAACTGTCTGAAAACACCAGAATATTAGGACATGTGAGGTGGGCTAGAGTGGGAAAATAACTGACAAAAGTCAATCATCTCAGACCCTATAAATAGTGATCCTACAGCGAGACCCTTTGAGCTCTCTTGGTTCACAGTGGGCTGGGTCCAGCATCTCCCCTGAGTTGGGAGCCCCTCAGTCACAAAGTGTGTGAAAAGGGAGGACAAAGTCAGGCTTCTCAAGACTCAGTTATTGCCTGTTGAGATTGCTGGAGCATCGTGAGTATTTGCTCTAAACTCAGAAAGGGAATTTTAACTCTAGGCTAGTCTCTTTCATCCACCTCTCTAACACGAGTGTGGATGGCTATATATCTGTGTATGTGTGTGTGTTGTGGCTGTGCCTATGCATATGCACACACACATACATATATATATATA
>NW_010410996.1:85860-95685 GCF_000710305.1 Buceros rhinoceros silvestris | reverse complement strand
ATCAGTTATCATTTTGGACAATGGCCATCGTCTAATAATGTGTGTTCCAATCATTGTTGTATGTTCTTTTCATACTATTATTTCCTTTTTGGTTTTTACTATTTTTTAAAACTTATTTATACGATGTCATTGAGGAGTTTCTCTTCCCGTGCAAAGCCGAGGACGTTTGCTGAAAGGCTGAAACCAGCATTTTGCACTTACCCTTCTCTCCATGCTGTTACCTGTGTGTGGTGACACACCGGTTTCCGTGAAGAAGTGTAACCGCTCTCCTCACCCCCATATATACAGGAGAGCATTTTGTCTTTCTTTTTTGGTGGGTACGAGTGGTACCTATGTAACACCCAACTCTCTGTCACCTCTCCCTGCCCCTGTAATGTATAGTCCCTCTGCATTAGTTGAATACACACCAAAAGAAAGGTAATTATCTGTGAAACCTGTTTTTCAAGATGTACTTGCTGTTCACATGTTGCCAGTGACTGTTAATTGTTATTTTCCTGGGCTGTAACTGATGTTTCATTCATGAAGAACTCCCTTTTTTGTTTGTTTTTTATATTATAGTAGGGTTTTTTTGATACTTTCCTTATTATTCTCCATTTAGCCTTTTGTGTGTGTGTGTGGTCACATGCTCATAGCACAGGAAATGAAGGGACTTTTCCTTATTCCCAAATGCATTTTCCATAAAAACAATCATCCTAACAATATCTTTTATCCCCAACGCTACTTGTCATACACACAAACCCAAATATTATTTTCATGCATTTTCTTGAAAGTTAGTGGAACCACCACAGGGGCGATTCTGGCCCATGGACATTCTTTGCACATAATTAAGTTTATGTACCTATATTTTTATAGCACTGTACAGCAAATACATTAAAGATAATTCTGTTATTAATTAATTAATTAATATTGATTCATATATTGTCAGGTAGAAGAATTTGGCCTTTTTTGTACAAACACAGTAAAATCAAGCCTATCAAAATTGCCTATGTTAGAGCATTTTGTCATAGGCACAGCAATATAAATACAAAATATGTATCTGATAGAGGTTTTTTTGAAGGATAAATTTATTTTAAATAATGGTTTCCTGCTACAACAAACTCATTTCTTGACTTTCACTGCCCTGTTAACTGAAGTAATCCCAGCTGACTCCTTCATTTTACGTGCAGACATTACTCACTATGAAAAAATGTTTGCTACCTTTCTGTTTTGAGCACATAAAACCTGTAAGAACTGGTTTGAATATATTTTTCAAGGTGAACCTCTGTGTGGAATCATCGCATTGTCGGTGTCTTGGCAAAGGCTGACTGGGCCACATTCTCCAAACTCTTCCTTTTTTTCGTTTATCTTCTCTTGGTTGCTGTTAAAAACACAATACAAGGGAATTACTCGCCCACTACCATTATCATAAAAAAATTTTAATTACTGAAGGGTTCCTTCATTTGTAATGTTACCTCATATAGCTGGTATGAAAAAGATTCATCAGTGCATTGGAAAACTGTAGTTAAAGGCTTTCTCTGCACGAATGAATGGCTTGAGGTACCACGCTACTTCCTTTCCCTTGCTTTTTCTCTACGGCAATGTTGAAGTTGGGATCTGACACCACATCATTGATGACTGACCTCTTGTCCGAGAGTCCATGCAATAACAAATCAGTCCACTGAAGGAACTCAAAAAATGACTGCCATAAAGGAAAACATCCAGTATGTCACCAAAATGAAATGTAGAGAGCTTTTGAGGACAGCGCCCTGCCCCTTGCAATCACCTCCCCAGAGCCAGATCAGCAGGGACGTGACTGAATCCTGCTGCTGCTTTTCAGTGCTCAGGGGAGGGGAAGGGTGAAATTAGCAGTTCTGTAAGTGCACCAGTGTTAATAAATGTCTGAGTCCCTTTCTAAGGGACTTTGTGGGGGAAAAGCTCTGCCATTTCTCAACGATCATATAAAGCACCTTAAAAAACCCACCTCTGGAGATGTGGGGTAGACCAGTGAGAACATTCAGCTTGCTTGGAGGCTAGATCAGGACCCTGAGCTGCTGCATTGGGTGAGATATAGCACAAAACAACTCAGCAGTCAGTAAGATTCTTGTTCATAAAATTAATGAAAACATCTGGAAGATTCATGAGCTACTTGCTGGCTAAGCTTAACAGAGGGAAAAAACGCGCTTCTCCGTTTTGTATTTGCCAGCTGCTATTAGGAAATGAGATCAGAAACGCTGGCTAGAAATGAGCTGCAATGGCTGTTAAAGAAGAACAAAAAGAACTTTACAGCTGAGGAGAGTAAGTGCTGCCTTTGCTCTGTTAGAGCCTGGAAGAATTCAGAGAGGTGGGGATCTGTAGTATCTTTGTAGTGGGGATAACGAAGTAGTAGTCCCAAATGAAATCCCTATAGTCTGCTGGTAATTTTAGCCTTGGGGTACCCATATGACAACAGCGTGGGCCAGAAATGTTTCTGCATAAATTTCCAAGTGGTATGGCCAGGATAGAAAACACTAGAGACTGGAAGTGAGTGGTTAGATTTAATCTCTAACGTCGTCTTAATGACACAAGAAAGGACAAAGGGATCCACCTCTAAGTTCAGAGCAAGCACTTTTCCTGTTAGGAAAAATATTTTGAATTTCCAAAGTCCCCCTCTATACATAGCTATCAAATTTAAAACCATTTCTATTTTATGAAATAATTTGTTTTAGAAATTCAGTTTTATCCTGTGTAGGAATAAAATCAGAATTTGCAAAATTTCTCCATAGTGGTCATTTTAGGTGTCAATGAAACAGTAAAGTTCTTTTCTCTGTCTCCTTTTCTCACTCTCTTTTCCCTGTGGAACAGACAAGACATTTGACTTGTATGACAAATGCCTCCTCAAAAAGTTGCCATCATTCACATGTCTCTACATTTTCTCCAGAAAATTTCTAGGCAATTATAATTACATTTTTGTTCCTAAAATTATAACGTAATCAAAAAGGAACTGCATGAGAGAGACAAGAGGAGAAAACCATGAGTTTTGTTATTCAAAACACTAGAACTAGCCATAGTTTGGACGAGTCTGGTGTTTATAGTCTACGTAGTAGTTTGCACTATAAATACTTCCTAACGACCTCAGCATGATCTTTCTAGAATATGATTTTTAAATTGTGAAAGTCTTCATCCTTGAACATCGCCGTTAAATATTCACTAAGCAAATTTGGCCTAACGGTGGTTCCGTTCTTTAGGACCTACCGCTGGTGTCTATGGTAATCAAGGACCACACAAGGGACATCACGAATCCACGACGTTCCCCGCAGAGACCACAACCACAAAAATCGTGACACAAAAAGGATTCGCCCAGGTACCAGGTAGGTTTTTGAGGTTGTGTGTTTTAGCAGTTTAAGCATGGAGTTGTGTTACTGTGAACTGAATTAAGAGAGGAAAATGTAGGTCAAGCAGAACTGTTCAGCGTTTTCACTAGTAGTCTGAAAAATGGAGTGTAGTGTAGCTCATGTAATTTTCCAGCAATGATGAGAGAAACCATGCATTTGGAGAACGGGATTAAGATCCAAATAGCCTTTATAAACTCATATGACATCTGGCAAAACTCAGTAAAGATGCACACGAAGCATCACATCATGAGAATGCTCAGTGAAAATTACCGCTGAGATGAGTGTGGCAGAGGAGGGCTTGCAGATTGGAGTAGAATAGAAAGGAGCCAACACCGTGATACAATTGCAAAAGAATGCAGCTATATTCTGGGACCTATTAAAACATTTTTGAAACAGAGAAAGTAATTATCCCACTCTACTTAGGCCTAGCAAGTCCTGAGCTGAAGCTTGTTGTTCAGCATTGACTTAATCACATAGAGGAAAAAAAAAAAGAAAAAGGAGACGAGCACAAAGGAAATTTTGGAAGGTAACCTCTGAAGCACCCTTTGAAGTATTCGTCATTTTCAGAGAAAACTGGAGGGAGACATGAAAAGAATGTGCTACAAAAAAGAACACTTATCATTTTTTTAACCATAGAGTAACGATCATTAACTAATTAGAAGAATCTGTTTTGATTGAAATGTAGGAGACTTGTTAAACAGGGGGAACTTGTTACCAGCAGAACAAAGGAGTTAGGAGAGGATCTCCATCTGTAACGGTAGTACAGGGTGAAGAACTGGCTGCTGGGAAGGTCGTGAAATCTCCTTTACTAAGAACGTTAGGAGAAATGGAATATTCTTCAGCCATCTCATTATCGACCCTGCTTCACTGGAGTGAAATGTAGCTGGTACGACCTCTTAGGGTCCATTCTGGTTTTGTAGGTCGATTTTTTCAGAGTTTGCCCCCAAAAGATCGCTTAAAGTAAGATTTTAAATGAAAAAATGGACATTTCACTCTACCTGAAAGTCATCCTGCCTTCCTGCCTGGTGCATTTTCTTTTGCTCCTGGAGTAAACCAGCGGTACAACTCCTCTTCACCTGGCCAGCAAAGTACAGTGCTCAGAGTTGCTAGCAGTGATGGGGGATGTCAGCTGGGTTGGCCTGTCTATGGCTGAACGATGAAAAGTATCCAATGAAAAGTGCACAGAAGCACTTTGTAAAGCAAAAAACCATCCATGTGAAACGGCAAAAGTACCTGAGATGATGGGTTAACGCGCTCTCCTCCCCTCCCTCCCCTCTCCCCACAGAATGGCTGATCATCGTTGCTGCTCTCCTGGCGCTGGCGCTGATTCTCGCGGTGTGCATTGCTGTTAACAGCCGGAGGAGGTAAGGCAGACCCTTCTTGGGAATGCGCTGCCTTGCTGGTTTTTTCATCGAAAAGCTTTGTGAAAGCACAGAGTAGCGTAACACAGGAAAGAGCTTCCTCTGCAAAGCTCTGTGGCTTGGGGTGTGAGGGCCCAGGTCACCATGTCCTGCACAGGTCACACATCAGCCTTCACAATCACACGGAACCACGTGAAGTCAGTAGCTGTATAAACTGTTTGGTCTTTACTTGTATATGGATCACATGGAATTAATTATTCTCCACCTATTACTTCTTAAGAGGAAAACGCTGTGCGCTGAGAGTGAAAGCTCTGTGAGATGGACACAGGCAGCAGTAGCCACAGGGTGAGCTGAGGATAGTCCCACGTTGTCTGTGTGCAGCATGAAGGTTCTGGGATTGGTTTGTTCCTTCCACCCAAAAGGCATTGTCACAGCTGGCAGTCACAGGGGCAGCTGACGGTGCCATCAGAGCACTCAATGGCCTTATTCACTCCACTTTACAGATGAAGAAGCTGAGGTGTAGGAAGCTGCAAAAATTAGCCAGGAGATTTGAATAAACTCTAACCTAAAGGAGAAGCTGTAATGTTAACTCTTTCTTTTCTCTGGGGACTGTTCTGAGGTTTCTTCTCAATTATCATAAACAGCTTTTTCCTACTTGAAGTTTTAAGCTGAACCCTTTCACAGAGTAAATACTCTCTACCTGAATGCCGAATGTGAACTTTTTTTTTAAGTCAGGGTAACCATGTAATACGTGGGGACTTTCTTCAGGAAGCAGTGAGCAAATTCATCCCATGTCTGCTGGTTGCAGGGAAGCGCATGGAAATATGGAAATAGTGTCCAGGTCCTCCAAAGCACGCTGTGGGTGCGAGAATAAAGTACTGCCGCCGTGGTGAGGGAACAGCCCAGGCGGTCCCTGCCCGTAGTGCCGAAAGCTTCTATGAGACAAAGCAGCACAGACTCAGTCAGGCAGAACACACTGGTACCGTTTGGGTGGAGTCAGTGGTGCCGTGCCGCCTGCTAGGTTTGTCCTGTGGCTGCATCCACAACATCAGTATCGTTAGAGACCAGCGGCAATAAGAAAGGTATCAAGCATATGGTGAGACGGAAAACTCTAGAACTTTCTGTGAGGTGATTCTGGAGTTGCACAGCCTGAACATCATGGTTTCTTGATTTGTCTGTTACGCCATTAAAAGTGGAAAGGGGCATTGTTTATTCCTCGTAACCCAGAGTCACCATGGGAACAGACAAACAGGGCCTCTCTGGTTAATTATAGAGTGCCTCTGACAAGAAACGAAACTGTCTAGAGCTGTAAATTATGTCCTAGATACCGTTAATGGAAAACGTTTCTTTCACCTCGAGCTTCCGTGCAGCTGGGAGGCTGCTGCCAAGAGAGAAACGTGCGTGGCGGGGCGTGTGCCTCTTTTGGCATTGCTTGGCTGCAGAGCAGGAATCGTTCCCAAGGGTGTCCATAACGTTAGGACAGTGAACTGAGCTACTTTGAATAAAATATCCCTCATCTACTGCTCAGCAGGCATGAAAAAAGCAGTTTTTCAGAAGGATAATAGTATAATTGAGCTGCCAGATTAGTCATTCAGGAAAAAATATGCTTAATTTAAGAAGAAATCACTTTAAAGTACAACTTCACGGAGACATTGTCCGTCTTAAGAGAGCTGTACACTGTTCGAGGTCAAAGAAGATGTTCAGGACTGTGTAGCCTGAGAACCATCTTAGATCAGTCTGGGGCAAATCCGTATTTCCTCGCTGTTGGTGGGCTGCTGGGGCTGACAGGCTAAAACCAAGAAGGAAAAAGTTATCTTCTCTTGTATAATGAGGTGAGAACGTGATCCAGATTTTCAGCCATCTCAAGAATCTGAGCATTTTCGAAGGTCGGCTGGGTTTAGAATGACCCTGTCCTCACAGCGGGATATATTCAAAGTTCGTAAATGTGGCTATATCCAACTATTGGAAAAATCTTCTCTAGCTTTCAGCAGTGAATGTTATTCCCACCTGCAGTAATGGTACATGCAAATCCAGTAGGTGAGCTCCTGCCAAATTTTATGCATATAAAATGTGGATGCTTCAAAAATAAAACATTCAATATGAAGAAACTCTGCACTTAGCATTGTAGAAGTCTGCGTTGGCAGATAAAACTTTCATTTCCAAGCCCTTTTTCCTAAATAATTGACTTTTGATTTCTTTCTCATTTCAGTTAGTCTCCAATGTATAGTACTTATTTTCTTTTTATTTCTTTCTAGATGCGGGCAGAAGAAAAAGCTAGTGATTAACAATGGCAAAGGGGCGGTGGAGGACAGGAAAACAAGTGGATTAAATGGAGATGCCAGCAAATCACAGGAAATGGTGCACTTGGTTCATAAAGAACAGTCAAATGACCAAACGGGAGCATGTGACGAATTCCTGACCGTTAACGAAACACAGAATCATCAGGAGCTTGACATGAAGAGTGGAGTGTAACGGTACCAAGTTGCCGAGTAGATCAGAGCTGGGGAAAACAAACTCGCATGGAACTCGGACAGGAATTCCCAGACGCACTGTGCTACTGATGTCTTTGGAACATAATTAAACACACGTTTTATACATTTTGAATCACGTTAAAATGATGTATGCGTTACAAAATTGAGATTTGCTTTCAGAAATAAGCCCCTAAGACTTGCATAATGTTTTCAGTTCTCAGTTCCCTCACAGAGGACACCCTCATGTGCTGGGTGTTAGGAGGGATACGGGTTTACAGCGTTGTTCCCCAGACGGAGGGTCTTTCCCGTGCGGAGCTACAGAAGTATCCGGTCACTCCATCTTACAAGCGTTTAAGGTACTAAACTTGCTGTGGTACAAGAGTGAGTGAGGAACAAATGTCAAGAGCAAAAACCAAGTTTAAACCCCAAAGGCCTCCCGTACAGTGTCTAAATCATCAGAATCCATCCACCTTCCAGCCAGGAAGAGCAGTAGGTGCATTCAGTCTGCCAGTAAAAACAAAAAGTGACATTTAATAAGGATTTATGGCTTGGTCTGCAATGAGGGAAACCCAGAAGGACAATAGTTATTTATCTCTACTTTCGAAGGTCTATGGGCATAGAGCAAGTCTTCTTGGGAGGGGGAAAACACGAGCAGATACACAATAAACTTCTATATGTTAGTATCCCAATGATCTGTAGCGTAATCCTTGATTTTCTGAGATGTTTGTTGCTCTTCCCCCTCCCTCCTCCACCGGGCGTGGTTTGTGCATGGTCTTAACGAGTCTGTTAGTCAGGATAATGAATAAAACAGAATGACCCCAGCTCTACCCCACATGCACAAATCAATTGCACAAATGAATTGGAGTTCCTTGGGGAAGATGACAGTATTTTATTCCTGAAGAACAGGTCTCTCTCTTCTTCTGCTCCATTTTACCTAGGAGACGCTGAGCCTAGTAAAACCTGCTTCCCCTACAATTATTATGTTACACCAGTTTACTGGTATTTAAAAGTTGCCTCTGAATTCTCTGTCATCCATGCTTTTCCCTCTGCTTTTTTAAAATACCAAAAGGAACATTCTGGCTAATTGGTACCAGAAGTTCAAATTGTACAGAAAAGAGCGATGAAAATTAAAGGAAACTCTCCCAGCCATGTAATATAGTAAAGTAGCTGCAGCAGCACTGTCATATGCTTTTGTTTTGTCTCTCTGTGTCTGTTATGTAAAGTATTTGTATTAAGTGATGATGCTGTGCATTATGTTCATATGAATTGTCAGAAAGAAAATTATTTGCCACCAGTGGTCTGTGCCGTCTTTAGGGAAGTGTACTGGGATGGAGGGAGAATGGAAACGTCCAGCTGGGCTGCCTCAAGAAAATGCGAGTAGAACCGATGTCAGGTGATTGCAACCAGTGGGCTGCGTCAGTCGTGGGGTGGGGAATGTCCTGTAGTGGGTTATTCGAGTCTTCCTGCTCACTGACCATAGCGCCCGTCTTTGAAATTGTCCTGCTAAAGCGTGTTGGTTAATGTTCTCCATCCGAAGCAACTTGGAGGGTGACTACTCATAGTGTGCCCCAGTATCTGCAGGCAGATCTCCTCAGGGGCAATTTACACCTGGGCAAGAGGTCTCGAGCCAAGGTGTGCTTTTAAAGGAGACGTGGGCTGTTTTCTGACTTGGTGTAGGTCAGCAAGTTTCATCAAACAGTCACACCGCTTGTCGTCCAAAGGTGTTCAAACAAGCTGAAGCTAATGGGGTCAAGCTGATTCACACTATCAGTACCTGTGGTCCACTGCCAAACTTCTCAGTCCTTTCACGTAGTTAAATACTGAACTGTGTCACGGGAACAATGACTCTGTGCATTGATTTTTGTTTGATGCCTTTAACGGTTCCAAGCAAGCTTTTCTATTTGTCATTCTAAATCAAAATTAGCTGTTGAAGGCTGTGATTAAACTGGCGTTAGGTTGTCATGTCACCAAGCATGGAGATCCAGAGGAAGAATTATTCCTCTCTTTAAATCCTGCTTGAGTGTAGGTCTCAGTCAAAAGGAGACATTTCATTGTCTTGAAGGCTAAATTTTCCTTTTAAAAAAAACTGAAAAAGCTGTGGCATGTTATTCATCTCCCTGTTCAGATGTTTAACGGGGAAATCCACAAACTCCTTCCTAACTTATCAAATGTTCAGTAGCTAAAAATGCACAGACAACACTGGCTGGCTTTGGTTTATATTTTTAAATAGGGAGATGCTCAAGTTCTCTTTACAGAGGCAACGCCATTATTTTATATACGCTGATCCTTTTTAGATTACGTCATGTGATTCATGTGTAATTAAGTTTCTTTATAGATTCAAAACTAGATGGCCATTTCACATGTGTAAAATAGTACATATTTTTATTAATCTTGGTTTTGTTGTTTGAGGGGTTGTTTGTTGTGTGTATGTATTTTTTATATAGAGCACTCGATATATTTGCATATTTATTTAACAGAGTAATCAGAATGGAAGAAAATATCATTTCTAAATTGTAACAAACAAGAAGTAGTATTGCTAAAACCACATTGAACTGTAAAATAAGCTTCCAAAAAATAAACTTGATTCCACATTGAGGATAAAAAGTAAGACCGGCATTATTAGTGGGCGAGAATTATTCAGCA
>NW_010410996.1:79072-85773 GCF_000710305.1 Buceros rhinoceros silvestris | reverse complement strand
CAGCAGGATAGTTGTCCTCAGTACTGGTGAGCTTGCAGACTCTGAGGCAGGCTCAGCTGAATGCTGCGTGACCTCACCTGCCCTGCTGGCCTCCCATAGGCTCCCCGCAGG
Source organism: Buceros rhinoceros silvestris (assembly GCF_000710305.1). Classification (NCBI taxonomy): domain Eukaryota; kingdom Metazoa; phylum Chordata; class Aves; order Bucerotiformes; family Bucerotidae; genus Buceros; species Buceros rhinoceros. The sequence goes on along the minus strand of NW_010410996.1, from coordinate 85,662 downwards.
CTCTGGGACTTGGTGATTAACTCAGCTTTCCCCTAGAAGCTCATCCAATTTAAGATCAACCCAGTAAGATCTTGACCACTATTCCTGGTTTTCTGAACCAGTGGCATTTGGGGGAGCATAGCACCCAGCAAGATCCAGACCTGCCTTCAGGGTACTGACAGACAAGTTGGGTCTTGGTCTATCCTTGATGCCAGGGAAGAATGAGGATCTCTCCTAAAAGTGCTGAGGAGACCAGGCTGGACCTAGAACAGACCCCGCAACAGACCCCGTTATTCCCTCGACCTATTTCCAGTAAGCGTAATCCCGACCACCTCTCTCATGGGAGTACTGACTACAGCAGTGGGCACATTTAAGAAGGCGACTGTATGTTTTATGTAAATGTAATAATTTCATCAAACAATCTGGGGGTGGGGGGGGTGGAGGGGTTGTTTTCACCTGTGTTTTCTTGACGATCCTACACGGAGTGTTTGATTAAAACAGTTGAGAGGCAGCACGGCTGTCATGTCTCCCTGTGTGGATGTTTTCAACCCTTCCCACGACATCAGTTCCAAAATTATATATTTCTGTGCAATGTTTTTCATCTGATAGGGATATCTTCGGTGTGTCCTTTGTCAACAGCAGCCTCTGTACTAAGTAGTTTGAAGCCTGTTGCCTGGAATATTATTAGGAGGCAATTACCAAGTGTCTTTTTAGCACACAGAAGCGATGCTGGGCAGGGGCAGAGGTCATCATACCATCCAGCCCTAAGGCTGGGCCTAATTACTCTTTCTGTAGATGAAGGAAAGAAATTAATCCTCAGTGTGTTCTCCGTCAGCTACACGGTTATCAGGATATTTTGTAAGCCAGCAGTTAATGGGTTTATTTTATGCCATATTAGGCTATTAGTTGATAATTATTAAAACCATTCAAGGTTCTGACTTCTTGGTGTGCAAGAGGTTTGATTAGTCGATACAGACCCTTTGGGTAACCACAGGTGCTGACTAGTTGCCCTCTGTGGAGGGGATAAGGACACAAAGGTGGCAGGAGAAGCGCTGGACTGGGCTGTTCCTTGGGGTGCAGCTCCAGTGCTGTGGGAAAGGGTGACAAAACTCCCATTCCTCATGAGGGTCAAGAATTTTTCAGAGGTGTTTTGGAGGTGGGAGCTCCGGGGGGTCGGAGATGGAGGGAGGGCGCAGTTGCTGGGAAAGTAAGTAAAGGGAAAGTGAAATTTCTGTGCTACTGCTGGGAAATTCCCTTCATCGGCCCCAGGACTGTGGTACTTGAATGTTTCACAGCTCGGGAAAGAACTGACCTTTTCCTGCGAAACCCCCACTTCCAGGTCACCCTCTACATTCATTTGCAAACCAACCTTGAATCATTTTCCCCTGGAAGCTTATCTCTCGTTATTACTGTGCCACGGTGCACGCAGCATCCTCCGACACTGTGCTGAGCGCAAGCAGCTGCGGCGATGAGAAATGAGAGGGAAATTCAGCAACGGTGAGGAGCAGCATCGTTAGCACAGCACAGAGACTGCACCTTTTGTTTCCCCTGGTCACCCTTTGGGAGCAAGGCTAGCAACGGCCACACTTTGAGAACGTTTCTCTTGAAGATGAACGTGGCTCATCTTCCTGTTTTTAAAGAAGCAGACTTAGACGGATCTACACAGGTCAAATGTGCTGCTGCAGAGCTGTTTTGAAAAGCTGAAACTGAAGAAGCGAATCCATCATCAGAGCAGCCCTCCTGACCTCGAGGGGGCTGCGTATTGTAAGGTGCGAGGAAAGCTGAGGCAGTGAAAGCTTACAGACAGCCACCTTTCAACTGTGTCTGGATGGTTCCAGCAAGAGTTAGAAAGGTTTTGCCTGAGCAACAGCTTCAAGGAGTCCCCAATATTTTATTAAACCTTCCTAACTCCACAGGCAAAAGGGTTCTGGATGAACAAGTGGATGGATGAAACCCATTCTCATACATTCTCTGCCACACAAATCTGTGTGTTGAACGTTGATGTGAGTATCATTAGTTTTGTGTTTTCTTTCAGAGAAAAAGGGGGAAAATTAAAATGGTGGAGTTTGGGATCAAAACAAGCCCATAAAGGCTGTCAAATGAGGAGGTGACTGGTTTTGTTTTCAGCGATAGACATAGTTTTAGCTAGTTTTAATATCCCAAATAGAAGATCCAGCTGTGCAAAATCACTGCTTTATTTTTTGAAGATTCACTATGCCCCCAAATTAATATTTCCCTTTGTACTAAAGTGAAATCCTTACGAGTGATTTATTACCCCTTGGAAAGAAATATCTGTGTAAATTCACAGCAAAACTGGATTTGTCAAGTCAAACAGGATGTGACATAAGGAAATGCAGCTATCAATCAGAAAAACCCTTTTCTTAGACCATTGGGGAAAAGTCTCACTCTGACACAGCCTCTAACTCACACTTCGGCTCAGCAGCAGCTTTCTCCTGGTGCTGAAGCTGAGGCAGAGGCTGCTCTGCCAGCGATGCCGAAGGCACAGCTGAAGTCTGGGGTGTGTAGGCAGCGTGAAATCAGCACACGGCTCAGCGGACACCAAGCAGGTTCCAGCTCTGCTGAGTTAGTCCTAAAGCCCTTTGAAGTCCCAGCACAACCCAGGATGGAGGAGGACGTGATAAGGCATTTTCCACCTCTCCTCCAGGGGCTGGAGGTTGGGTACCCGGCACCTGAAAGCCTCGCCTGGGGCCATCGTGTTAGGGTGCAGTTGCCTTTAACGCCCATGTGCCAGGCTCATGGTGCAGCATATAAATGCAGAGTTTTAGCTTTACATCTTACTTGCAGGCACGGGTGTACCTCTGTCTGGCTTCTGGCACCACAGAGTCAAAAGGCTTTTTTATTTTTTGCTCCTCCTGGACTAATAAAAAAAAAAAAAATTCGTTTTCAGTGACCACATTTTCCTCATGTGAATTGAGACTCCACGCTGGTGTTTTCCCTAGAGCAAACAGTAATAAACTGGGCATGTTTTGCCTCCTGATTGGATGTTAAGTCTGAGATTATATTTGCTTTTTATATCAGCCTTTTTAATAACAAGCATCTGGTTCAGAGCTGCTGCAGCTGACACCAGCACAAGGGAGCGAAAAGTCTTCCTGCGAGTGGACAATGGCACAACCTCACAGCAAACGTCTAAAAAAAGCATGTGGGGTTCCTTTTACTTTTCTGATCTACAAATGCTTCCCTGTTTCGGCTCTGTTTAAGCACTGGCAATGTCATGTCTAAGTGCTGCCTGTCTCCCTGTACCCCGGTGTGCAGCTCCATGGGGGTTGTTTCACTGTGACACTGTTTTACAACCCTCCGCTCCATTAAGCGTATTTTGTTTTAGGTCACCAGATTCACCAGTGGTGACAAGTTTATAGTTAGCGGGTACTTCCATGCAGTTCTCCTGTGCTTCATTTTCTTGTTAATGTTCCTTTCACTCACGAAGAGGAAGTTAGTAAGGATGCTTGTTTGTTCAGGTGATGACAAAACCCCAGCTTACCCTTTGTTCAGGACGGGTGTCTTTCCCTGCTCGTGCAGAGGACAGGTACAAAGCCTTGCGGTTGGTTACACGCCAGTCAAAAATGGGAGGAACCAGGGTTAGAGCGAGCTCGGAGGGTCAGCCCACTGCTGAGTAACTGCAGAGGGGCAGGTCTTCCTCAGGGAGCCTTTTTTAGAACCATCTTCATCCATATGGTGCAGCACCCTCAAAAAATCAGTGCTGAACAGTGAACGAAGCTGATTTGATTCCGGCAGTCTAGGTGCTACTGGTAACCTCGGTGAAGCGGTGGGGCGAATTTTGAGTGCCTTTCCCAGCCCAGTCCCTCCTTGCCCCACACAGAGCTGGCAGTCAGCTGCCCTTTATCACTCGCACACCCCCACCACAGCATTTCTCAATCAGTGTCTGTGGGCCAGAGGAGGGCGAACCACGCAGCACCTTCAGGCGCCCCAGTAAGGAAAGAGCCAAGGGGAGGTCGATCAACCTTAACAACCAGCTGCGGAAAAGGCAAACACATTTCTAGCTCAAGCATCACACGTGAGAACGGATATACAACACTGTGCAAAAGAGACCCTGGGCTGCCTCTCTCAATACTCATCCTTGAACCACAGAAGCTCCATGAGCAGCGTGAGGCCTCGGTCCCCCCACCCCATCCCCGTGAGTTTCGGCGGGCGGCAGGCAGCTTTGTAATTTATCTGTCTGCTTATCACCGCAGAACCTGCCCGCCTTGCTACGGCTGCCTCTACCGCAAGCCCTCATGTGCAAAAGAGACCCTGGGCTGCCTCTCTCAATACTCATCCTTGAACCACAGAAGCTCCATGAGCAGCGTGAGGCCTCGGTCCCCCCACCCCATCCCCGTGAGTTTCGGCGGGCGGCAGGCAGCTTTGTAATTTATCTGTCTGCTTATCACCGCAGAACCTGCCCGCCTTGCTACGGCTGCCTCTACCGCAAGCCCTCATCTTGCACACCATCTCATTTCCTTCCTGTGCCAGCCGGCAGCAGCAGAGCTGTCCGACAGCAGCCAGATGCCCGCCGAGGCTTTGCGGCCCCGCGGGGCTTGGCCAGTGCCGCGGCGCTGAACCCCGCTGGGGTATTGGTACGCTCCTGTGGTACAAGTGCTTGCTGCTGTTTTCCTCCTGAAGCACCGCGCACTGGGGCCACCTGCGGCTTTCACACCCTTGTCCTGTTTACATGAACTGACACAAAGGAGAAGAGAGTTTAAGGTTTAGCAGCCCCAAAGTGTCCTCTCGGTTTTTGTTTCATCTGAGTGAATACAGAAATATCTCTCAGTGTGGGTCAAAGAGTCATGACTGCCTTTCACAGCACCTTATAGCAAACGCTTTCCTGGAGCGAAGGACACATTCCAGGTACAAAACCACCCTGAAACAATCTTTCTCTCTAAGGCTGAGGATGTGGAGAAAGAGGGGCACAAGGGGCATAGAGAATCAGCCTTTGGGGCACGTGTTTTCAAAAGGGATAACTTCATCCAGCTGCAGAGCGGGTTCCTGCGTGGGTTGGGTTTTTAGGTCGTTCTAGCAGAAACATCACTTTGAAAAAAGCCGTGAACATTGGTCACAGTGAGTCTCGCGTTTCAAACTTCTTGGCGTGATGTGTAATGAGAGAATAACTGCCTTTTATGGAAAGCATTTGAATGCACATAAAAGATGTGAGTGGTGGGGAATCCTGAGCGCGACAAGCTTCAGCAGGGAATTTTACATCAGCCACATGCGTTTACTAACGACACTGTTGATGAGGCCAGACCAGGATGTTTGTGGCGCTGGCAGAAAGCAGCAGGGTGGTACAGAAAGGGCAGCAGATAGCTGGGGCCTCAGGTTTATCTCCTGCCCAGAGACCTTCCTTGTGCCGCATTCGGCCTCCGTCCGTTACTGACTCAGGGGGCAGCGTGCCAGCTGACGCGCTGCCAAAGCCACTTCCTGCCATGCCTGGATTGTCTTTGGATGCTTCTCAAGTGGATGCTGGCCTCGGTGAGATTAGTAAGGAGTTGTGCAGACTGTTAAAGCTCACAACCCAGGCTTCGGTTACGAGTCTTATCACACAACGGTAGTTGAGCTGTTTCCAGAACGGGAGCTGCTCCCTGCACAAATGCCAGAGCTTTCTCTCCATAGGTAGCCACTGCCAGTCCTCTGGGCTGTGGTCGGCTCCATGAGCACCTCTGGATTCATGTATTAAATAGAGCTGATCTCTTTACAAAGTGCCCTGGGGCCCAGCTACATGCTTTATTTACTATTTTTTTACAAAGGCTTTCAGGAAGACATTCATTTTTGAGCAGCCAGGGGGAGGAAGCAGTTTCTAAAGCACCTGTAATCATTGCATTGCCTCCTCCTCCTCTTCAGACCCCTCTTCCCACTTCTCTAGACTTGGTTGCCACGACTGTGCATCCTGGCGCTTGTGGCAAATGCGCTCAGCTGCAGCAGTATTTGGAGGGAGGACACAGAGAGGGGTGCGATTCCAAATGCTCTGGCAAAGTCAGGTCCATCTTCTACCTTGCCCGCGGTTTTCAGAACAGGCAGCCACTCGCATCGCTGTTTTAGCTAAACTCCGAGCCAAACCGAGCCGTGGCTGACATTAAAACTCACAGAGAGAAGCCATGAAAATTATGAACCAACATTTATTGATGATATGTACATAAGAGGTACGACACTTAGTGAAATATTATAGTCACGCCTGTTTCCAGTCTAGAAGGAAGGTCTAGTTTGTTTTTATACGTGGAAGTTACAGAAATCAGTTCACGCTGTACGAAAGCATTAAAAGCAAATGACTACCCATCGTTGTAAGGAGGAAAAGATCCGAACTACAAGAACAGACCCAGTCTACGAGGCATTCCCACTACAATGTACAAGAACAGAGCCCAGAGTCGGGAGAAGTTTTATCATCTGCATTCATTAGTTCTTCAACAAACTGTGCTATAGGTACCGTACAGTCATTGCAAAATCTGGGGACCCTGGAGTGTGAGGAAAAGACCAACCTCATCCCTCTTCCTTTTTCTCCTTCCTACATGAAACACCTCCAACCATTCCAGCGCGTGCCTGTTCGCTCTTAGGAGGGGGCAAGGGATGATGGGCGGGCAGCGCACAGTGCGGTGGTGGGCACTCAC
>NW_010410996.1:58669-78941 GCF_000710305.1 Buceros rhinoceros silvestris | reverse complement strand
CTGCTGAAGCATCGTCACGGGACTCACCCAACAGGATACTTCTGCGCTTTGGGGCCTGATTTTCATCTCCTTCTGCTTACAGGGGGTGATTATAGTGATGAGATCCAGGCCCCAGGTATCGGGGAGAACCAGCTGCTTCTTGCTGTCCCAAGCTCCTTCAGAACCACCTTCAGAAAGGTCTTATTTTCTCACAGACCTGAACCATAGCCCTGATCTCGGATTTTTGCCGCTGACTATATAGTTCACATGTCTGTTTTGTGATCAGACATTTTTGGAAATGTACAAACACCACAGGAGCTCTAGAAGCATTTAGCTGTGCATTTAATTCCCAGTAACTATTAACATCCTTTTTTAGCCATGAAGGAAACAGCACACCTTTGCCCACGAGCGTCTTCCTCTTTCTCAGAGACTCCTCTTGCCAAGGGGATGAAGCAGAGGTTCCTGCTTTGACTTCCCGGGCACTCCGGAGAGAGGGGGCAGCCCCTGCTGCCTGCAGCCTTGCCCAGTCACAGCCCTGTGACTGCACTTGCTTGGCTGGCGTCTGTGGTCACAGACGAACTGGAAGTGACTCAGAGGGATCCTGTGATGCCACGACGTAACTAAGGGCTGAACGATGCCCAAGGAGTCAGAAGCAGCCAGGGCATCCAGCAGGAAAGCACTTAGATGGATTTCCCCTTATCCACGGTGCCAATTTAAACCGTAACTCACCAAACTCCTGGTGACAGGGAGTCCCAACACGACAACCCACCAGAAGAAAACAAAACAGAAACTAATCACTCGAGGTGAACATTAATTCTTATCCTTGCACTCACACGGCAGCGGATCTACGCTGGGGACACTCCCCGCCGCTGCCAGGGCACTGCGCACATGCAGGTACGACCACAGACCACACTGTTAGATAGCCGAAAGCTAAAAATAACGTATTTACAGTCAGTTGGCTGCACACGTGAGCGCTACCAGCACAGGCTACTCCGCCACAGACAGATAAAGCAGTTGCTAAGCTGTGGAACCTAATCAGTCGAACGGGCGACAGGAAACAAACCCAGAGCAGAAGGGAACTGTACAAGTCAGTCTAACTCTCTACGACGGCTCAATACACAGAAACCAATTAAATTAAATGAAAGCACTGCTACGCATGCGGTATCCACCATTTCACTGAAATTACATGTCGATAGCTACATTATCTACACTAAGTGCAGAGAGGCACTGGACATCATGCTTCCACAAAATGTCAAAACTGGTACCAACAAGGTTTTACAGCTACGAGAAACTCAGCACTACTCTACCTGCAGTTCCTGTTAAGGTAATACCTGGTTCCTCTGATTTAAAATACAAGAAAGAGATTAAAATACAAGGGTCTATCACCACACTTCCTACACATATATAGCTACTAGAAATTTAGTCTCCAAAACCTCAGCAGAGTAACGTGGCCCCACAGGTTGATCAACAGTGGATTTATGAATGGTTGACGCAGGATCCATCACACCGGGACAGCAGTTCTTGCTATTCAATGTTTTCTTCGTTTTGAATCACAGACAAAGAGCTAGTAGGCCATAAAAGACTTTTTTTTGTGTGTGATATAACTGTTTGAATATTTATATTAATTTACTTTTATTCCTCTAAAAAACAGCTCCTTGTTAATTAAATAGAAATTATTATAGCCACGGCCTTAACGCTGACAGGTATTTGCCTAATGGGAACAGACGACCATAACAGAGGAGCAACCCTCACTTGTCCTGGTCAAAAGAACATAGTGGTTGTTCTCTTTAAAATACATAAGGAAGCAGGAGGTATTTGTACGGGTTACGCTGGTCCCATGGTGGTTCTGTTGGTCCCTTTCCAAGAAGGCAAAGGCAGGTGGCCAAATCATGCGCTCTTTCCCCAGGATGAACTGTGTAACGGGATGGGCTGGGTACCTGGTAACATATTTTTTGCCTACCCAGTTCTCCAGTTTCCTAGAAACACTATTCTGAGTCAGAATGATCAGAATGATCAGATCCTAAGAAAGAACTGCAGGATTTGGCACAATTAACACCAGGAAAAATGACAAAAATAAGGGACGATTGCCCAAGAGAGTCAATCTAGAAGATTGTTCAGATTATTATAACACTGTTCCATAATGAACTGCAGCATTTAAGGACATCTTGAAATTCCTATTTGCTTCTTGCATTTTGTGCTTTGTTTATAATCCATCGCTAAACACAACACAAAAATATTTCATCGATCCTAAAGGTTATAAGAAAACTGGTTTTGTTCGAAGGTACAGATCACCTTTCGAGGATTATCCCGCTACCTTATACGGTCATATAGAAAACGCTGTAAGAAAATATTAGTGTCTGTAAATCACAGATACTAGGTAATTTAGTTCAGGCTACACTGTAGTTTCCAGAGAACAAGTACAAACCCCTAAAACCTGTATTAGTAACTAAATCAGTATTGGGCATCTATTATTTAACAGTATAAACACATACGCAGCTTTTTCTCATGCATTCTACAAGCTCGAGTTCACACCGGGTCTAGGAGGCGGGACAGAGGTCAGAAGGGAGCGGGATACCGCATCCTTCGACGATGCGTTGGCTGGGAGTGGATGCAGTCGTTCTTAAGAAGGAAGGACAACCTGCAGCACACAAGCCCGTACAAAACACCGAAATGGAAGCGCAATGATCTACAACACCGACTGCGAATCCGATTTGTAAACACCACAGTTTGCATCCAGTCCTTGAAAAACTGTAGAAAACAAATAGAAAAGAACATACAAAAATCCCTGCAAACTGCACTAGTTATGTACAAAGCAATATACAGGTACCAGACGATCCGGCTCGTGGGATGCTGCCTGTGACGGTTTCCCTGCACGTCCTGGTCAGCGCCACAGAACATCGTTAAAAACAACTGCATGTTGCTAGATCAGACTAGAAGGATTGGACGCTCTGGCATGGATCAGCGTTGGCTCTGCAGCAGAACGGAGTTAGAAGTGAAAGGGATCCACAGGCGGGTGAAAGGAGAAATCTCACAGGTCTTCTTCTCGCCTCCCCAGTCCCTGCATTAGCTGCTGGTTACACCCATCCTGGACTAGCACCGACCTACCCAGTGGCTCAGTCACGTGCTCCGGGTTTTTCAGTGTTTGGAGCCAGGCTTTCCATAAGACTCATTGTTGCAACTGCACAACCACCTTATCCATCGGGATTTGTATCAACCCGGCAGCGGGAAGTCACTGGGTTTCCCCTGAGCTGGGGAAGATGTCTCTGGGATGGTGGGCAAAGGCAAGGGGTGGCTCCTCAGAGCTTTGTGCCAGGGAGCACACTCATAGAAGCAGGAAAAGAATGACCAGCCCCTGGGCGTCGGTTTGACTCACCCAGATTTCAAGTTAACAGCAAACACGATCAGGAGGAAGAAGTGAGGGGGGCACCCTGGCACAGCCCGGACCCAGGCACAGGGACTTCACCGCGAGTCCTGCCTTTGGTGCGCAGAACCGCAGAGACTGTGCTTTGTCTGAGGACCACGGAGAGAAAGACCCTTGGTGTCGATGGGGGAAGGAAGATTAGTGACTTTGGAAGGAACATGCACTAAATACGTTGTTTCAGGTAAATTGTGAGCAAGAACATAATGATTCCAAGAAAATAGACGATGAAGCTGAACAATTTGTTCGCAGCTGGACTGCCGCCTTTGACACTCCGGTCTCCTCTCGATTTGCAGTACTTGAAGCTACACTCCACGTATTCAGACAAAGGAAAAAGGGTAAATATTTTTTTCTTCAAAGTCATCAATACGATTGGAGAGAAGGAAATAACTCATCTTCCCACAAGTGCTTTCTGATGGGAAGAGGAGCTTCTACACAGTCTTATACGATGAATTATAGCTGAGGTGAATTGTCCAATGGATTATACACTTGTCATAATAATTAACATGAAAAAAAAATCTGAATCGTGGCCTTAGAAGTCACAGTAATAAAATCAAGGATAGTCTTCTGGCTCATAACAGAATAATAATACAGTACATTTTTATAAAGTGCCCTTATTTATCCTTCTGTAAATTAATTCAAATGCAGCAATAAAAATAAGATGAATGGAACTTAATGAAATGAGAAACGGTGATACCTTTACATCTCTGCAACAGGATTCTTCTGAGCCCGGTACAGAATCTCAGAGCCCTGTCAAAGACAACTACCCACAGAGGTGGGTGTCAGAGGTGAGGTTTAAAACTGCCTGAGGTTTGGGGCATTGGTGCGATTGCTGCTGCGTTGCTACAACAAGGCTGCAACAACACAAGTGAAGGCGAGGAAGCAAAGAAAATCCAGGCAGTTGCCAGAATAAATTTGTTCGAACACTCTTGCTGCAGCTTCTCAGATGACCAGTCCACTCATCCGCTGCTGGAAAACTAATGTCCCTGGGAGCAATGGAAAACAAATCAGAACTCTGTATTACTCGTACGTTTTCAAGGGGCACAAAGTTTGGAATGCCATGTGCCTTGATAAAGAAACGGCGATCAGCTCTATCTCAGGGAAGAGATGGACAAAACCCCACGGCGGTAGTGGTCCTCATTTTTGTGCTGAGTTTCAAATTCATCGTGGGACTTGTAGCATAGAAAAAAGTAGGCAAAAAAAGAAGCATCTTGGCAGAAATGTTTTGGATGTGACAATCCATGTCATTATAAATAGCAGACAAAGTCTATTCCCTAGGATGGCGTTGTGAGGCGTCTTCTAACTTAACAGGAAGGGACCTGACCTTTCCCGGAAGCCCGCGACTCCACGGGTTGCAGAGGAGCTTTCCCGTAGTCAGAGCAGTGCAGGCACAGGTTTTCCTACAGACACACCGAGTTCCTCACCGTCTCAAACGGAAGGCGCACATCCCACCATACTGCTCCAGAGGCTCATCCCCCACCTTCTGGGGGCACTGTCACGTGTAAGACCTTACGACGCTGGCGCAGCCTTTGTGGTGTACGGGAGGTGATGAAGAGACCCTCAGCAGCGCAGAGCTCCCCCTCTGCTGTAGCTTTAGCGTACGTGTGCTTTAGTTTCCACGCACAGACGTTAAGAGAACACCGACCTACCTCAGCAGTAAAGGCATAAAGCAAATGCATAAGCATGTAATTAATTAGGCCCGCAATTAACTGAGCCTTTGCCTGGTCTAGGCTTTTCCACGTGCCAGAGTGCTGCCAGCAACCCAAAGGGCAAAGGACATCTGAGCTGCTCAGGTGAGCGTGGGGGAACCCACAGAGCAGCAAACGAGATGAAGACAGAAAGAAACGTTAATTCCTTTAGGAGCTACACAGGAAGCAATTCCCTTTCCACTTTGTGCTTTTTAGTTTTGCCAGCCCAGCACTGCGAACTAATACCAGATGCAACTGAACGCGCCGACACTCCTCGTGAAGCTGAGCAGACTGGCCAGTGACCAGCACCGTCTGCTGACACACGACCCTGGGGTTAGCCGAGGAGGCTGGTCCCTGGGCTGTCTTCTGTTTGTTTAGTTAAGTAGCAACCCAGCCTCACGCGGAATGAGCACATCGAGAAAGGCAAGCCAGGAGTGAGCTACATTTTCCCAGAGAAACGGAAAGCTTTTTGATGGTTAAATACAGTGCTGCGCTGGAGTAACGCTACATTAAACACTCAGCCAGGCTAAAAGCAGAGGAGTACACCAAACCCAACAATCCTCCTTCTCCCACATCCACACTTAAATAGAGAAATACCATTGCAATTATCTTGTGAAACGTCCCTGAGTTACTGTATCTACAGAATTATGATTTCAAAATCACAGTCTGCTATTCTAGTCCTACCAAAAGACCCAAAATTGTCCTCCCTTATGTGGGTGGGGTTTCTCCAGCATCTCATTCCTCCCTCCCCTGGTCTCCATCCAAAGCAGCGCTCTTCAAAGGACAATTTGTCCCAGGCGTACGCATACGCGGAGAGTTTCTCAGTACATAATTTTGTGGAGCTGACAGGTCACGTGTTGCTGCATTCCTATTTGCTTCCAACTGCTAAACAGTTTCAAACGACAGCTAAGAGTGTACGGACCAGTTTTCTAAAGCTACTTTCAGGCAAGCGATCGGTGCGGCTGCTCCTAAGAAAGTGCTACAGCGACCAGGACGGAAAGTCATCTATTAACGGGCGAGCTGTGCCACAGGACGGCTCGAGAAGGCTGGAACTGAACCAGGGTAAACACGGCGTGTTATTCCTGGATATAACCACCACCCGAGTCACAGCAAATTTCACTTGACGTGAGACAGCACCCTCCGAGCAGGGAACATTTTAGGGTACCTGCACAGCGTCCCAGGCACATTTCTGGCTCATAACCCAGCAGTAAAAACGTCTTTGAATGCAAACTGGGAGAAGCAGCAGCCAGTACAGTTAACTCTGGATGTACCAACGACTACAGAAAAGAGAAGACAACCTGCCTACCGCTTCTCTGAATATCCTAACGATTCCTTCCCTCGCCAAAAAAAAAAAAAAAATTCCTTAAGATGCTTCAGGAGGCCTCTGGAAAAGGTCTCCCCCTCTAAACCAAGTTAGAGGTCTCCAGAATTCACAGTGGTTCAACATCTGTTAAATTATATAGGCCATTTTTCACAGGATTGTAGCCACAACATGCAAGTGAGGACAGAAATACAACCGCTAGAAAACTATTCCATGACAACGAATGCTTAAAGGAGGGACACTCGGACAATAGACTTGGTCTTGTGCATCACTAGTCATGCAAGCAGCCGGGGCGGGCTCCGGGCCCTGGGTGTTTCCAGAGATATTTACATGAACGCAGATGAGCAAAAGCAGACCGGATTTATATTTTTAGAGCTTCTACAGAGCCAAATATCACTCTACAGTTAAACACATCCCTCCTGTTTAAACCCCCGGCAGGTCTGAGCGCAGGCACCGAATGGGCCAGTTCTGTAAAAGCTTCAACTCTGTTTTCTGCCGTTTTTCAGTTCGCTGTCTGCTCATATTCTGATTCATTCTGAGAACCTCTGAGAGCTCTCCCCCAAAACTGCACAAAGCTTGGTCTGTGCGCGGAGCCTCCCAAGGCCACGTGGCTCAGCTTTGCTACAGAACATTGCTAAGAGTATAATGGCATTCACCAGTGTCTTAAAACTGCTGAGTATTAACAAGCACCTTCAAAACCACTTCACAGGGTGATTATTGTGACTGTAATTTCTTCTGACAGGATGAATCAGCTGCGCTATGTTGACAAAACACCATCTCGTTAATTCAGATGCCATGTGCTCTAAGAAACATTCCTCGGGTGTTAGAGTTATATGAATTGTTACTCTGTTAAGAGAGAGATGTATATTCAACGTACTGGTCTAAATCCCAAAATTCTGGTTTATTCTCCATTCGGTCCTAACCCTGGCCAAATTCTATTAATTGTACACGGATTTTGGCTGCGCGGTGAGTTCAGGATTTAGCCACTCTCTGGAATATGACGTGCACTTGACAGATGGCTTTCACCATCACCGTGACCACATTCAAAAACTCTCCGTTTCTTAGAGTAATGGATTCAGAATTTGCTTACAGCTCGTTATCAGGTACCCAATTATGACATCCATGATCAGCCTCAGTAGTACCTTACTCGATAGTCCTGTCCACACGAGGAACCCCTCGGACATCAGCGGAGCAGGGTGAATAGTAAGGTGCTGCTTCAATGAAGAATGACATAGCTGAGCTCATGATGTTCTGTAATTTGTACATCAGGCATTGATTTAGCGAAGGAACTACCCCCCTGCAATAATGCTGCCTTGTGTTCTATGATGCAGCGTGGTCCCAGCGCAGCGCAGCCCCAGCGTAAAAGGAAGGCTGCACCTGCCCTGGGGTGGCTGATAAAACCACATCACATGCACGCACAAATCTAAGGTCTTGTCTCGTCTCGATGCTAGGTATTAGTTGCACTGATCTACCCAAAAGTCTGGGATAATTTATTGACTTCTATACATTAATCTTGCCCCTGCATCTAAGTTTAGTTTAAAGCACAACTAGGCACAAAAATACAGTGCTTGTTATCATGAAAACAAATAGAAATCTTCATGGACATTTTCAAAAGATTCTTTAGCCACGGAGTGCTAAATAGATCAGGTTTGCCACAAGAGTCACCAAAACACTTGGCGGTGCACGTGGTGGTATGTTCCTCTTGTATTTGTGACCCTGAGTCCCTGGAGTGAACCGTACTGGCACTTTGATCTTCCCATTTTGCAGCATTTACATTCTCTGTGTCTTGAATGAAAGGGGAGGCGGGCGAGAGCACATTGCACTGCATGGAGGATTCTCCAGCTGCACCATCCAAACAGCAACGCAAGGGAGACAGATGGTCATGGATCATTGCTTGGCAAAGACGCTGCAACGACTTGATGAGATCTTTGCTAAGTTTCAGTTAAGAAATTAAGTAAGCAGAAACTGTAGGTGTTAACTAGAAAAAAAAGAGAAATCTTCTTTAACCACGAGAGCTTTTGCCAGAAGATAGCTTCAGGGCTTATTAAAGACGGAGCTGGGAATCTCTGCCCTTAGTTTTCACGTTTCCAAGGCTCTTCTTCAACAACACTGAAGTCTGCAGATTTGCCATTGGTTGCCAGTGTTACCTGCAAGTAATTATCATCAACAACCGACTTAAAGGCCAAGGCACTTCGACACGAAAAGTCACGCGTTTCATATGGAAGATCAGGATATTTACAGGAATTACATACACCACGTCTTATCATACACGCAAAAGGTATTTATTCGGAATTCACAGCACTCCGGAAGAGTGAGACTCCTGATCATTCCTTATACTGACTAGAAAACCTTAGCAGGAGAAAAACGGTTCCATATTTTCTTAGCCTTTACTGTAGTTATCTTTAAATTCTAGGCCTTTCTATCTCCTATAGATGTCTCTGGATTATCTCAAAAACAGATGGGTTTTTTTAACATGGAAAGTCATTCTTTCTCAGTGGAATTCCTTAGCAAAGCGGGTGGCTGATGCTAGGACGTGAAAAATACACGAGGCCAGAACAATCACAGACGCGTATCTACACGAACTCACCTACGGTTACACCGCCTTCAAAGAGGCGGAGGAAAAGATACGCTCTGAAAGTACTGCTCATTGTACCGCTGTTTCTAATGACGTAGTGAAAGATTTTGACTATAGTCGGCCCCAAAATTCATAGTAACGCTATGTTTGTCCCATGAAGTCCAGCAGAACATCACCCTTGCCTCTGAAGATTGGTGCTAAGGGTTTTCAGTCTAAAGCATCATAGAAGATCTACAGCCATCTACTAACTCACGGTAAACACTGGCCAGGACGTTGCGTCCCACAAATCTCTGTAATAAACCCATGCTTCAAGGTGCAGCCAAACGACTTAAACAATTTAAAAAGGGTAAAATGCCGATTTAACCTTACAAAAGTGATCTAGACCTTTATAATGGCGAGAGAACCTTTCATTTCGTTCTCAATGGACGGCTCACTCTTCCCTAACTTACCTTGTTAGCCAGTTAACACCCTCAGTGTCAAATGCAAACTTAAAGACAGAGCTGAAATTCCCCATGCTGGACAAACAGGATGCACGGAAGCATTGGGACATGGAAATGTGACAAAATGCACTGATCTTTGACAGAAAGTCGAGCTTTTTCTTAGATAATCGAAAGGGAGAAACATGCAAATACAGGCATGAACAGCTTACTCAGAAATGAAAACCACAGAGTCGTGTGAAATATGGTAATAAAAAAAATACAAAAATATCGTGCAATACCAACCACTCCACCCCCGTATAAACTATGTATTAAAAATATACATTGACCATGCAAAATTATGAACTACGGGCGTTAACACGGAGTGTATTACTGAAAGTCAACAGAAAGGACATGCTAGTAGATTAGCCCTTCAACCTCTGACCAGCGCTGCAGTGAGCTTTTCGACCCACACCTGTGTTCGGCAGGATGAAGAGATGTCTCCTCAGGTTTGACGGCCGGTTTGAAGCCCCAGCCCCTACACTCTGCTGCTTTCGCTACTTTAACCCTTGGGAGCTGTAGCCCACGTCAACATGATCCAAACACTTTGCAAACGTCAGCAGAGACTCGTAGCTTGTGAAGCAGACCGTAACCTCACATCCTTTTGGCAGCGTGCAGACAGACAGAGGGGCAAGCCAGGCCACCTGCTCCAGGTCAGCCCTGCGCTCGGTCCAGCAAGCCCTGGCTCTTCTCGTGAGTTTAAAAGGGCAAAACGAGATGGCAAGCCTACAACAATGAGAAGGGTGCATAAATCACTGGTCCCAGATTTTAACTAAAAGGTGTGCTTAGGATAACACACGGCACCACCATCGTGTTTTTGAGTCAAGCTCATGCCTCAGCTGAGGGAAATGATAAGAGAAACGGAAGGAGAAAAGGAAGTGCAGCAAATACTGCATCAACCAGCTGCTACTTTCAAGCTTGACTTGGATCTCTGTGCAAACATGGGACTGGAAGGAGACAAAGTTACCAGTGTTCCCTTCCATGAACCACCTCGTTTTGACTGGTAGATGGTAACTGAGTTTGTCTGAAAAGCTTATTTCACTGTTTTCCCAAAGTTCCAAAAGAAGTTAAGCAAAAAGTGTGTGCGTTCACATGCTGATTTCTAATGAAAAAATATTTTATGAAATTAGATCTTTCTTTTCAGGGATTTTCTTTTTTCTTAAAACTCTCTCATTTGTGCCCTTTGAGAAATACAAACTAACAACCATTTTTAAATTTCTGTAAGCATGTATTCTCTTTCCATTTCCAAATTCCCTTTTCTTTAATTTTTTTCATGGAAAAAGTGTGGGTCAGAAGAGGGAGGGATGAGCCATATCTGAAAAAAAAAATGTTTTAATTTTAAAAAATCATTTTATTAAAAACTTGAGGATGAGATGAAAACCTTTTCCTTCCTGAATTCAGGAGTATTTTTTTTCCCCCCCCGGAAATTCAGGTTTGGCCTGTCATGACCTAAAAATAAAATATATTCTAAAGAACGTTTCCAGCCAGGCTGGAGACAGGTGAAAGAGGTAGAATAGGAGTGGTATTTCCAGTCTGCTTGGTGATCTGCAATGGACTTGGCAAAGCTAGTCCCAGTTGCGGCAACGGGGAGGTTCAAGAGAATCTGTTCGGGTAAACGGCTACGGGCGGCTCACTGGCAAATTCACTGTGTCAAAGACAGTGAGCAGGATCAGATCAGAGTATTAATAAAGAAATAAAAAAGACTATGAAATTAGAAGTTCCAGCGTGTTTTGATCTCCTCCTCCTCTTCAGAAACTCTCTTGATTTTAAACTGCCCCGTCCGAGCCCTTAGGAAACTTTTAACCACTAACGTCCCCCATTACTTTCTCATTCAGCTGGTGGGGTTTCTCAAGCTCACTTTGCTCTGGTCAAGACGTTATTATTACTATTAATAACCCGTGTTAGTTACAGCAGGGATTAGAGAGAGAATATGACATTTGTTGTCTGAATGACGCGGGAACGATGACGGAAGCAAAGCGTAAGCATGCTGTATGAGTGCCGGAGCGTTCTGACGCTAAAGTGCATTCAACACGTCCATCTCTGAACAGCAGATCATGGGAGGCAGTCAGCAAATGACAACACCCGTAGCTGAATTGCAGCTATCCTTCACCTGGGTTGGCAATTAAGTTCTCTGTTGCCACAGAAAATTAAGTAAACGTCCACAGAAGGTGATGCCATGTTCTCTGCGTCTTGGCATATTCCATAATACGCTGCAGCTTGCCTTTTGATATGTAAACAATGCACATGATTTTTTCCCCTCCAATGCCAACTTTAAGAGCGCAAAAAAACATCTTTTGAACTGCTCAAGCTCATTCAGAACGTCTGGGGTTCATGGACCTTGTTGTCACATTGTTATTTGCAGAACGATTTGAAAAATACATGCAGGTTAAAAAAAAAAGAGATAAAACAAAGCATGCAGTGCTATATACATGTCTCAATATCCATAAATGTGAAAGGTACCTTGCACTCATCTACTATGACTGAGTTGTGAGCTGCAAAAACACATTGGTTTGAGTTGTTTTCCCTATGATTTTTCATGTCGTCATAGATTGACTGAGTCTTGGTCATTTCAATGTCTTCGTGCCCTTTATGATGGGAATCGATGGTGTCAAGTTCGGCCTTGGAAAGGTGGTAGACAATGCCAGCACCAAAAGAATCCCCCACTACATTGACCGACGTTCTCATCCGGTCCCTACAAAAGAAGCAAAAGGCAGAGGCTGAATAGCATGCGGGGAATTAAAAGCAGGGCACGGCACCCTGTCAGTGCTACGGCTACAGCATCTACTTCAGCAAGTTTCGGGCATCTTTAGGACAGAAAGATGGGAGCTTTCAAGTGGAATTCAAAACGCTTGCTTTCCCAGGGGACTTGTTCAGACAGGGACGATGTGCAAACTCCCATGTCCCAGCTGTCATACTCCCGGATTCTGGCAAAGAACTTGCGCGAGAGGCAGAGCCAAGCGGCAGAGCTGTGCTGGGCTGCGATCTCCCCAGCGCCTGCTGCTGGCGCTGGAGGTGGCACCATCAGGGTGCCAGGCTCACATTGCCGCCCTGTGCTTAATCTGGATCTATCGGAGCACCGAACGCCACGCAGCCAGAGGAAAGGATTTGGGATCTGAGGAAGGGGTCTCACTTCTGGAACAGATTAACAAACGGCCTCTCCCTTTACTCTCGGTAAGCAAACTGGAGGGGGAAAAGAAAAAAATGAAGCTCCTCTCCTGGCACTGCCGTTACAGATGGTCGCGTGGCAGTGTGCCCACTCACGCTGCTGTGTGCCAGTGGTGGGCACCGGAGCCAACCAAATATAGGTCATGGCCTACAAAACGAGGAGCTGTGACAGCATGTTCGTAACGAGAGCCCCTCGGAGCAGGGGGCCAGAAAGGTTCAAAGAAACGCGTTTGGTGGCAGTTCCACGATGTCACTGGGCAGACACGTCACCTTTCTACTGTCGTGTTTCTAGAGTATGGCTCTACCTGTTGGCAGTGAGCTCTCGGTTGTGGATTTTCCCTGATTTCAGAATTCTGCCTCAAACCTGCCCAAAATGCTGCGAAAATGGGAGAGAGGGTCTTACAGGGCACCGCAGGGCTACGGGCTCCCGCTGTTTTTCCTGCGGCAGACAGGTTGTATCCCACACGCTGAAATCACTGACAGCCTAATTTGCCTCTTCTTACCTGACCTAAGCATAAGGACTCCTAAAAACTGAGGGTTGCAGTTTAAAGCTACAGCAGCAACCGAGTCTAGCTTTGTCAGAGACGCGATTACAGCGCTTCATTCTCAGAGGCAGATCCTCGAGGACTCCTTTACACAGCAGGGGCAGGTCGGACGGTGTGCACATCTGCCAGCATGTAAGACCTCATTTCCCATGAGAGTCATCAACGGGAAAACACCCTTTCTAGTATTTCTGGTACTAGATTTGTGTGACAACTCCTTTTCCTGTAGAACACCAAGAAAAAAAGCCTAAACGTATAAAAGCCAAACTGATAAACTTTCACTGCACATGCCTGTTGGTGGCCATACAAATTTTTGAGCCCCTTTTAACATCTTTGCTCTCAATATTTGTAAATCTGCCTTTCCCAGCCTTACAACTGTATTCCCTTTCAAGTTTCTCTCTCCCTCTCCACGTTATCGTGCTTACATATTTGGAGGTCGTGGTGTGATATCGTAGTTGAAGCAGAACACCCAGAAGGAAGAAACCTCTCTGATAATCACACACACACCCACTCCCCCTGAGAAAACAAACCAACCAACAGCTCCCAGGAGGAAAAGATCCTTCCTGTTTTGCTTCACACAAATGAAATACTTAATACAGCTCTCATTCCATGCTCGTGAAGAGTGTTTTAAACCTGGTCAGAGTAGCTGAATAGGAAAACATGAGTTTCTGAGGACAATTTTAAATTAAATATACTGAACTTGGCAATATAACTCCACAAAAAGAACACCTGCTTAATTTTGAGTGAGTGGTATTAACTTTGAAAGGATTCACTGATGCTAGACGACAGAGGGATAGCACAGGATGCCAAAAAACGAGGTGGAGAGAATACATACATATAATTGAGGCACAATTCAAATTCTGAAGGGGTCACTTGAGGAGATGCTCCAGCCCCTGCGCACACACTACTAGCCAAGAGATTCAGCCACACAAAGTGCACACGGCCACAGAATATGCGCCCCTGTGTGAGCCAAAGGAAACAAGGAGGTTCCTTACAACAGGAAGGACAAAGCCTCGGCTGTCAGGAATCAGCAAAGTGCCACCGACCTCTTTAGGGCCAAAGAACTCCCTAAGAATGAAGACAACTGTCCTTACTCTGTTGTTAAAAACAACCAACCAATTAACTCCAGCTACACTGTAAACAAAATACAGGACACTTGCAGTCTGGTAAAGGACTTGCCCCAACACAGCTACTTCTGCATTGCCCATAACAGAAATAATGGCACTGAAAGTCAAAGTTCTCTCTTGAAAAACAACTCAACAGCTGCTAAGAACGGGCTTTGGAATAACTAGGAAGGAATTAAATCCTGGTAAGGGTTAATGCCTGATTTTCCTCAAACTGGCATAAATCAGAAGAACTGGAAGCTCAACAACGTAGATGAAAGGAATAGGAATGAGCAGAACTGAACCAGTCTCCTGTGTTATTAGTGTCACAGGACCAGTATGCAAAGAACTTACTGCTGAAAGCCTGAAATCCCGGTATAGCAACCGCACCGCGTTTTGGAAAGGAGATTCAAATCTCGGCACACCTGCGAAGTCACAGACCAGGGGACATGTTTAACCTGCCTCACCTCTTCCTCAGCCCCGGAGAGAGCTCCTGCAATCTCCAGTTTAATTCAAGTTATATAAGGCCCTGTTCATACCACCCGGCCATCACCTGGGTCTGAATATTCGGAATTTAGACCTAAGCCAAGAACTCCAGCAATCTTTTTCGGAGTTACTGAATGAAGGTTTAAATAGCAGATAAGCTGCCCAAGCCCATTTTCTCTAATTCCTCCCTCTTCACTGCAAAACACCACCATATTTGAGGCTGTGCTCTGATATTTGCTAAGCTTCTCAGTCTCCCATCTGGAAAGCAGCCAGCTTCTGGCTAGAGCAAAAGAAGCCGGTTTTATTCCAGCTGTTGGCATGTAACTACTGTCCTATTAAATGTCACTGCCGTGCTATGCTCAGTTTTACACCCAGTTGTGAAATCTTGGGAAACCTGCCTGGTGAAAGAGCTCACACTGTGTATGTACGCGTGGGAGAGGTTGAGCAACCTAACCTCCAGATACTGGAGATGCCTGAGAAGAAATCGATAGAGAAACCTTTTAGCTCCGATTTGAAGGAGAGTGCCAAGTTTAGGGACAAGCAAAAGCCAGCTGAGTGTTACACCATAACCAAATTGTGCAAAACCGGTTTTGGTAAGACCACAGTTTCAGGGGAAGGGAGTACTGTAAAGTCAGTTCATGTTCTGGTATTTTCTTTCATCAGAAATGTTGAAAAACTCATGGGGCAGGACTTTTTAAAAAGCTTTCATTTGGAATGGAAAGGTTATAAGAGAGCTCTTCCAAATAGTTCTACAGGGCTGGCTGCATTCACACAATGTTTCAGAAAAGGGGCTGGAACGGAGTCTTAAGTATTTTATTCTTTCCCCTCCACATTCTGTTAGAAATACAGCTGCAATGTTACTTGATGATCTAAAGAAATGGAAGACAATGTATGTAAGTAAAGAAAACATCTCTTTACGACCCTTCATTTCAGATATTTTTAGGACTGGTTTGTGTGCCCAAAAGCTTGTTTGAAAGTTTCTTGCGTGCCTTAACACCAGCAATGTCAGCAGCATTGTTCCCACATCTCATTAGACCATCAACACCACACTGGAAGAATGAAAACAAAGCTATTAGCTGTTGAACACGCGTTAATTAGCACAACGCTTGCACCAGCAAACTTTGCCTTAACTTCACAGCGTGACACAGAGCTCTTCACCTCCTTTTTTACCTCTTTCCCCTTTTCCCCTTTCAATCACGCTGCAATTGCGCTGCTGATAGTTAAGCCAGAAGGACCCAAACCCAACTGTTTGCGTGGGAAGGGTCTTCCGCCTGGCTCTGCAGTACAGATATTTTTCTTTCCTAAGCAGGGCTGGATGAGCCAGCGGTAGCTGGAACACAACACCTTCTAGCAGATCAGAACTGCTGGTAAACTCACAGCTCAAGGTTTGCTAGTACGGGCGGAGCTTCTCAGTCCACAGGAGTATTTTTAAATGACATTTCCCTAAAAAACCAAACAAACCACAGGCTCCTTCTGCACGTCCTCCTACCAGCTGCAGAAACCTACCTATTTGCCTCACTTTGAGAGCCAGCAAAACCCTGTGTTTAAAATGATACGCGCCTCCCTTTCGCTCTCCTCCCAGCTGTAGATTCCTACGCAGCTTTCCTGTTTTCAACCATGACCTCACAAATATAATAAACCCACAGAATATCTGACTGCGGAACCCAGCCTCATTTCACCATTCTGAGTCATGATACCATGATATTCAGCTATATTTAAAATATGTAAGTCATCTTTTCCCTTTGCCTTCCCAAGCTGTACATTCCTCTTTCATTCTCCCCTGAAGCAGATTCAAAACACAGGTCAGAGGATTGACCAGGTTCTCAAATTCTCCTCAATAAGCCAAAAGATAAAGACAGAAAATTAATTTTCTATTTTATCTTTACTTTCTCGACTCCACCATTGCTTCTTGCATAGTTTTAGTAGCATATCTGGGAGTGCAAGCTACCACCAGTGGGCAGGTGAGGCTGCTGGCGTAGGAGAAAATGGACGAACAGTACAGAGGGATTCATGTATCTCCCCATCTGGGCACCACGGCCAGCACAACAGAAACACACGTCTTCACGACGTGAAAGAATATTAGAGGAGAGATGGCTGTGGACCAGAGTAATGAATGATGGAATCATGGGATGGATTTGGTTGGAAGGGACCTTTCAAAGCTCATCTAGTCCAACCCCCTGCAGGGAGCAGGGACATCTGCCCCCAGAGCAGGGGGCTCAGAGCCCCAAGGGCCAACCTGACCTGGGATGGTGCCAGGGACGGGGCCTCTCCCACCTCTCCGGGTAACCTGGGCCAGGCTCTCACCACCCTCAGCGTCAACAATTTCTTCCTTGTCTCTAGTCTGAATCTCCCTCTTTTAGTTTAACCCATCACTCCTTTCCTGTCACAACAGCCACTGCTGAAAACACTGTTCCCATCCTTCTTACAAGTACTGGAAGGATGCAATAGGGTTTCCCTGGAGTCTTCTCTTCCCCAGGCTCTCTCAGCCTGTCCTCACAGCAGACGGGTTCCAGCCCATGCACCACTCCTGGGGCTCCTCTGGCCTTGCTCCAGCAGCTCCGTGTCTCTGCTGGGCTGAGGAGCTCAGAGCTGGCCCAAGCACCAAAGCAGAGCAGAGGGGCAGGATCCTCTCCTCCAACCTGCTGGCCACGCTGCTGGGGATGAGCCCAGGACACGATTGGCTTTCTGGGCTGCGAGCGCATGTTGTCAGCTCATGTCCAGCCTTTCCTCCATATACTTTTCATTCATGTACCATGCTGCAGCAGTACGGGACAATATACACACCTCCAGAGGCCAGAACAACTTCGACTCCTGAGTCCCTGCCAGCTCTGTGCAGGTGACAATCCACATTGTCCAACGACAACATGAGAAAGGATGCGGCTTGGGAATGCTCTGCCTATATTTACAGCTTCTGTATTCAAATGTTGAAGAATAAAACCCTTGGAAAACTCTCTGTGGGTTACCTGGTTCTTGTCAGAGGACCTGTGACGGTACTGAAGGACTTGGAACTCAAGTCCTCAAAAATGAAAGTAATTCTTTCCAGTTTGAGGGATTTGACAGTAAAATCAAACTAGGGAATGACTTTGTTTGCTTTCGTACTTGTTCTTGGTTTATATCCTGCTCTAGATCAGTTGCTTTCTTAAAAGCATTTTACTTTCTTACATACAAGAAGAAAGAGACTTTCCCCCCTACGAGCATGAAACATTTGATACTAGAAATGCCCAAATCACCCTCTAACTTGCTCACAACATCCTGATGGACCCTTCATTTTCATCATTCGTCCTTAAGACCAGAACGGTAAGAAACAGAAATACGAAAGCAAAGATCGGAAAAGCGGCCGTGAGGTGTGTCTGTGATGGAGAGGAGTCACTAGGAAGAAGAAAACACATGAGCATGAGCCCAAGGGTCTTATGAGAAGATCCTGGGCACAGAGAAACTGACTTTAGTAGCTCTGTAACAACTTGCACAAGCTGAGAAGATGCTTTCAGCGTCTCTTCCTCAAACAGCCCATTTCCTCCTTTGCTTCATCTGTAGAGGAGAGGCTTATAGTTCTTTAAGAATTTAGACTTGATGATCTTAAAGGTCTCCTCCAACCAGATGGTTCTGTGATCAGCGCTACAGACTAGCATTACTTGACTGCTGTTCCCGCACTGAGCGGTGGAGTCGGCAGAACTTACAAAAGCCAGTCAACAGCCACAAGCAAACTGATGTCCTGGGTAGGGAGACCCACAGCAGTCAGGATCAGAAGCATAGTGACGAGCCCCGCGCTGGGAATACTGGCGGCTCCAACACTCGCAAG
The DNA here is from genome assembly GCF_000710305.1 of Buceros rhinoceros silvestris. NCBI lineage: Eukaryota > Metazoa > Chordata > Aves > Bucerotiformes > Bucerotidae > Buceros > Buceros rhinoceros. The sequence goes on along the minus strand of NW_010410996.1, from coordinate 60,389 downwards.
GGTGGCGGTCAAACTGCAAAAACAAAAATCAGAGCAGGGTAGCAGGAAAAGGAAGGTACATTTTCATTGCAGACTCACATGATCACTAGGAAAGCCTTGTTTTTAATGAGCAATTCCCAGAAAAGTGACAACTACGTGATAAATCATGGTATGCTCTGGCCGTTGTTTTCACACTTGCGTTTCTCCAAAAATATTTATTGGGGGAGGCCAGATCTATAAGTTTGTTCCGAGAGTTCTAAGAGAGTTGTCTGGGAGTTTTAAGTTCTGTCAGTTGCTTCTGACACTCAAATCTTTGGCCTGGTGCTTTCTGAGCTCTGCCAACACATCCAGGGTGTTGAATCTGGAGTTTTGATCATCCAGACTTGCTGACATTTGGTGGCTACAGGTTGAATTTTCAGGGTGGTTCATTTCAGTTTATTTATGGTACTTGAAGACTGAAATTGTGAGGTAGTGGCTGAGAGAAAGTGGTTATTATGGAGAAGACTAAAAGTCTTGGTAGCCAAAACTCCCACAGTACAAGCTGGTGGTGTACCAAGCCTAGATACAAACCAGCCTAGATGAAAAAGCAAACTTCATCTGAGGTTTCATAAATCCAAACCTGTCTTTGTTTTTGCCTCTCAATTTTTTTATGAGTACCAGTTGAATGAATGTCTGTGCTCCAAATGCTTGTAAAAACACAACACAGACCATAACAAATATCAACATCATTGGGCAATCCTGTGAAGAATGGAAAATAAGTTGGTCAGAGAAGCAGCCAAGGGGAGAAAAACAGGAAAGAGAAGGAGAGGGAGGGAAAGGGAAAAGGAAGAAGGAAAAAGGAACAAGAAAAAAGGAAAGAAAAAGTTCTCTCTTTAAACAGAGAGATGAGAAACATGGTTGTACTTCTGCAGGTGTCCCCAACACATCTGAAAGCGCTCCCAACACAGAGGTAGAGGAGAGGTCTCAGTGGGGGAAATCCCAGGCCACTCGCCCCAGAGCCAGCGGGTGAGCGTGCTAGCCTGACGCAGAGCTGGCCGCTGGCGGGGTCTGACCCAGACAGCCCAGCTTGCAGGGTGTTTGCCAGGTGTCTGGGTTAGAGTGCGACGTAGCCTACCGAACACCCAGATAGGTCCAGCAGCTAGGCGGGCAGGATGCTCTGCGCCACTGCCAGCTCCTCAGGCACTCCCAGCCTGAACTGGTAAAGGATGGCTTCCAAGCTCCGTGAGGAAACGCTCCTGCCAACATCCCACAGCAGCACTCACCAGCCTGGAGGGGGACGAAGCTGAACTCTGTTCAGGTTTAAACAGAGCCTGACTTAGCTACCATTTCCAAGATCACCCTCTCCCAAATAAGAGAGGGAATCAGAGGATCTACATGACCAGTATGAAGTAACTGGTGCTGGTCAAAGGCTAATTAAGTGTTTGTGAGCTCCTGTCTGGGTCATTTGAATATCCGCAGTATCACAAGCTGGATTTGAGAGACAAAACTTAACCACCTGTCTGTGATTCATTAGTATTGCCACCTCACAAGGTGGTTCTTCTCATATTGTTGTAGCACCGAGAGGAGAACCAACGGTTTCCTTACAGACAGCCCAAAGCTGCTGCCTGCTCAGGAAATGTGAGTCTCAAAGCTGGCTACACCAGCCCCGAAATGGTGAGGTCAGGAAGAGCTGGTGGGTCAGTCCCTCAGAGGAGGAGAAGAGGGGCAGCTCAGGTTCAAGTTCACCAAAACTCTCAGACAA
>NW_010410996.1:55057-58592 GCF_000710305.1 Buceros rhinoceros silvestris | reverse complement strand
TCCTGAACTTCAATTTCCCTGGTCTCCATTTAGTTTAATATGTGGCATTTCTGAAACGACTGTTTTCAGTCTCAGCAACAAACATGCGTCACACAGGTCTAGATCTGCCTTCATTAGAAGCAGTCCTGAATGTTTGACAGACCTTGGCTTTACTATTTCAGGGGCTGGGGCAGCAAGTAAAGAAATGGAAAATGTGGAACTAGTATAACTGGGCAAGAAAACACAGAATTAGACATCCCTTTGCGGGAGTTTTAGTGTTTAAAAGGGTTTAATAAGAGAAAGGTGGGTGGCTGGAAACTACAGGAAGAAGGCAAACTTGGCAGCCTTCGCTTGTGGTTTCCATTTTAACTATTCAAAATGTTAGGCCTGGTGTCTTCATCAAGTTTTCCATTGTAAATTAACTTTAGCTGCAGCAGTCGTAACTCTGCCATTGTTTTTCATTAGTCACTCTACTTAACAGGTCTTAAAGCTCCATGACGGGAAACAGCTTTCAAACACACTTACCCAGTTTTGATGGGTACTTTTTTGTCCTCCCAGATACACAGCTACTGAGAAGACATCCATCCAACCCAAAGCTTCACGTTTTACAGTCTGCAGAAACAAAACCTGCGAGTATTCTGAACTGACCTCACGGTAACTATCTGGCCTCCATCCAGCTCAATTCCATTCATCTGCGCTATGAAGATGGCAGCCACGGCCTCATAAAGGGCGGTTCCATCCATGTTAATAGTTGCTCCAACGGGAAGAACGAACCTCGTTACGCGCTTATCAATGCCTAGATTTTCCTCAAGACACCGGAATGTGACAGGTAGTGTTCCAGCACTGAAGGAAAGAAAGCAAAAAGGTAGAGAGGATGCGATTACAATGTGATATGTACACATCAGGGAGCAAAGTCAGAAGCTCTGCCATCATCGTTTCCACTTTCTGCTGTGATTCAAGCCTTTTTTAGCCTATTTTTAAATAAAGCCTACATTTAGCTGGAGGTGGGACTGCAGCTAAGACATGAACATGACTTGAAGAAGGGGTAAGAACTTGAGAGAGCGTAGGTCAGTTTCTCAGATTCCTTTATGGATTATTTCTTGCATTTTGATCAGAAAGACAAGTTCCAGGTGTTTTCTGAGGGACAGGTTTCCTATGAGTGTAGGGACAAATCTTAAGTTTGATTGTGAATTTGCTCTGAATGGAGAAATCAGTGTTACATAAGGAATGAAAAAGCCAGGCAAAAAGATGGAAGCCACGGAGTTTCCCAGATGCTGGAGGAGAGGAAAGGATATGAAACCCAGCTGGAGGCTAGGAAAAGATGTGAAAGATGGCTGGAAGAAGGACACAGCTCCTCGCGGAGTATCTTGCCTCTGCGGGAATAATTCAGGCTATTACATTCACTTGCTCAAAACAAAAAACCTTCATCCAAAAATACTGCTGAAAGCAGAACTTACTCTGTTTCCCTGTAGGTGCAAATATCTTCTACTACTTCCACTTCCTGGCAGGCTCAGGCAAAGGACTTGCTGCAACAAGCACGAAACCCAATGCAGGAACGTGGTTTGGTTCCTTACTTTTCTGCGTTACCTCTGAGCTTGAGCCCACCACTAAATGAAGTCGGTTGTTGCCAGAGAAACTGTTCTGAAACGAAAGCTGATCTGGGGAAACCCCTTTTGATTGGTGTTTCAGAGAGGCAGCTGGAGCACATCTGTTGTGGTTTATTTGCTTTTCTTTAGCTGAGTTGGCAGAATTTCTCAGAGGTCTTCACTATTGCACACCACTAATGCTGGTGTCATTGTCCCTACTAAAGTATTAATTTGTTCATAGAAGAGGATTAGACTCGGCAAATTTTCTCAGCATATTGTGCTGGTGCCTTGCAACTTCAGGATCTTTTCAACTCACTCATCCGCTACCACAGAGATGCAGTTGTGTACAAAAAAGTGATCTTTCCATTTTACAGACAATTAAACCACAGAAAAGGGAAATTAAGGAATGACTAAGGTACTTAACCATAAAAGTGTAGTGTCTTAATAAACATCCTGGGTTATCAGGAACCTGCGGCTGACCTATCCCACATGGGATCTATGGAAGAAGGACTGGCAGATGCCTGAATCCCTTCCTAAACGACTCCTCTTGTCCCACATCTATGGAAACACGAATGAGAGGATATGAGCCTCTAGATGCCCACCTTGTGCTCAAGTGACTGGACCACTCTTCGTTCACAGGGCAATTTTTAATTGATAAGTCGATAAGCTAGATTACATGGCACTAATCACTTGTAATCACAATTGATTTTACTGTGGTTCTAATCAAAGGCTTAGTATTCTGTGGGTTTAGCCAAATCAGAGAGAATTCATACTTTCTGAAAACCATGTAGTATATTCTCCTGTAAGTTACTCTAGCAGCTGTATTTATAGCAGAGAGCAGAAAACATCTAGTGAGTCATTAACCAATAACTGCTAGTCTGTTCAAGTCATTTCCAGGATCACTTTTCCTCCTACCACAAAGATATTCCTGTATCTTGTTAAAAGAAAAAAAGAATAGAAAATGTAGTTCACTGACACGCACTGGAACTCAGTCAGGTAAGGTCCTTTCTCCTCCCCTCAGCTTCAGCAACCAGACCGTCAGCACGAGGTCTGCACCAGCCATGGCTTACCAGGCACTGCGCAAATATCGTCCCCCTGCAGCTCTGCCACCACGAGCAAGGACAGCTGGGCAGGCCATGGAGACAAGGTCTCTTCATTAGAAGAGCTACAATACGTAGGTGCCTTCCACGGGTCCTCAGCCTGGCCCAAGAGCTTTAACAGGTCCCTGAACAGGAAGCATTTGCAGCTTCCAGAGGTATCAGCTTAGACTGTGTGATGGTGAAGCCGCTGTCCAGGTGAATCCATATGCTGGAATCACTCAGAACCCCCTACCTTTCCTTATTTTGGTAATTCCAGCAGAAAAACATTACTCCGTGCTAAAAACACTGCACAAGTGTTGTGTATGGACACTAGATTTTGTATTGAAAAATCTAAGTGGAAACTCAAACACTTCAGTCACCAAAAGGAAAGTGGTGGTCTAGTGAAACTCCTGGCCAGACTGTATCTCCTGTCACCCCACACTGTTTATCACAGAGCCACGGAACCGCTGAGGTTGGAAGGCACCTCTGGAGTCCCCTATGCCAACCCCCTGCTCAAGGCAGCTAGGGCAGGTTGCCCAGGACCGTGCCCAGACAGGCTTTGTGTACCTGCCTCCAGGGATGGAGCCTCCACAACTCCTCTGGGCAACCTATGCCAGCATTCGACCACCACCACCACATAAATCACAGTAAGAAGATTTTTCTTGTGCTCAGATGGAATTTCTTGTGTTTCAGTTTGTGCTCACTGCCTCTTGTCCTGTCGCTGGGTACCACTGAAAAGAGTCTTGCTTCATCTTCTCTACACTGTCCCATCAGATATTTATGCATATCAGTAAGGAGCCCCCAGAGCCTCTTGTTCCTCGGGGGAGTAGTGCAGCAGGGTGGTTTGGGCTGACCCAAAGGCAGATGAATTACGGTTCTTTCAAGGCATTC
>NW_010410996.1:0-54977 GCF_000710305.1 Buceros rhinoceros silvestris | reverse complement strand
CAGGACTGCTCAGTCTTCTGGATGGCCAGTTTTGAATTAGGCTTTTTTGTTTTCACCTTTTTAATTCAAATGGAAGATTAAAGTTTCTTCAGAAATAAAACATTTATTGAAGAAAACCACTTTGAAATATGGGATTTAACTGAAAAAATATTTTCAGTTTTCACAAGAGCCACTGACTGCCCCAATGCAAAGCATCGGTAAGTTACTGAGAGCTGAGCTGCCTACACACTTTGTTGAGTCTGTGCTGTGCATTAACAATGAGTCTAAAATGCTCAGCTCCTCAAGGAAGTCCCCTTACTCTGCCAGAATGGATGAAAGAATAAAATGAGAGGTTTTCTTCATTTCTTTCTTGAAATTCAGCACAGTTTATTTTTCCCCCAGTGCAACGAGATGCTTTCAAAATAGAATTATCACTGTCTAGAGGAGGAAACAAGTACAGAGGTACCACAATCTGCCCAAGTCATTTGGCCAATGCCAGAAAAGAAAACAAAAAGTGGACCTCCCACTCTCTGGCTGACTGTACAACCTGCCTTAGAATTTCCGAAGGTGAGTGGTTACTTTTATTTATTTCAGAGTTGGATAAAAAAAAATAGTTTTTATCCAATGGTGTAAAACGGTTTTGCAGTGAAGGTCAGAACAGCACGTATATTATCTCTGAACAGCAGTTAATAATCTGCTAAAAAAAAAAATCAAGCAGCGGTTATTTCGAGTGTACCTGGAAGCTGTGCCCAGCGCTGTGATCCACGCCTGGAAAATCCCCGCGAGGAATGAAAATGGACTTTTCCTCGTTATCACAAAGTAGAGCAGAGGCAGGAAGATCCCTCCGTGGATGACAAGACCCACAATGACGGTGACCATGTACATGCCAAGTTGTCTGGCGACTACTTCCAAGTCCTTGATGGCAATGATTTTTCCACAGATGAGGCAAGCGATGCCCAAAGGGGAATACCTGGAGGAAGAGAACAAGCAGAGACAGAACCAGCCTGCAGCGTGGTCAGAGAGCAGGCTGGAGAAACATGCATTTCCTGAACAGTCTTTGATCCCAGGAAAACATCGTACAGGAATGCTATAAGGTTACACCGGTTTGGATCGCTGTGAGAAGTGGTGTAGGATTTGTTCCTAATACATCGTTTTTACCACCCACTGCTCACCTGCTTTCAGGGAGTTGCATTATTTGCTTCAGTTAAATTATTTGTTGAAATTAGCTGCCTTTATTTCAAAGGCTGCAAATGTTTCCACTATATTCTTTCAATTATTTGGACAAATGCTTTTCAGTTTGTGGATTCTTCATTAATCATGTGCTTTTCTTGGTTTTGGCACCTCAGTCATGTGATTCCTCCATGGCATAAATGGAACTTTTAAGCAGGGTGACAACAGTAGCACAGTTTGGTAATAAAAAATTTGAAATGAATGGATATTGTTTTAAAAAGGTAATAACCAGCTACAGTGAAAAATGCCTGGAAGCACCTGGGTAGAAGACAACGCTACAATGAACTCGAGGAATCGTATTTCTTACAGAGAACGACACGGTGTCAGAGACAGATGTTGGATCTGGTGTATGTTTGTCTAGTAATGAGAGCCTGAAGTTGCCACAGGAGTTACAGCTCTGTGCAGGGAAACCTTAAACCAAACAAAGCGCGTTTGTCTTTATAAACTCACACGACCCCCCCTGCTTCTGGCCACAGCAATTCGTTAAAGATTCTAGACAGAGAGGAACAAGTGCAATTCCCAGCGTCAATCTTTTCTCAGAGAGAGAAATAAAAAGCAGCTCAGTAAAAAAATAAACGTTTACTGTGAATTTGGTGAAACTTGAACGATTTCCTGCCATTGCAACACTGACTACTAGAGAAAATACACGCTGTTGGCACAGTTATCCCTTGGGTGTATCGACTGGTGCTAAGGGAAGGCAGAGTAAATTCTAGCTGTGGCGTGTTATGACGGTGTAGTCACCATCACTGCAGCATCGAGGGCAGCGGGTGACAGAACCTATGGACAGCAGTGGGGCTTTGGGGATAAAAACAACCATGTTTTTATGCAGCAAGATCACCTACGGAAAAGCAGAAGCATAACAGGAATGCGGTGTCATTGCTTCAAGCTCTTCCTCTTGTTCTACGCATTTCCACATGGCTGCTGCTATCTGCAGCACTCTTGTGTAACAGTCTCTCTCCAAAACACTGATGATGCTGCAGACTTGCGCTTCGGGCACCCTTCTCCCTTTTCTATAAACTGTGTCCTCCACCTAGAGCCCCATGAAGAGGCATCCTGCAGCCCTGCAACTCCAGAAATCACTTCCAGGGGCACCGGGGAATCACGGGGAGCAATGAGCCATGACAGGAGTGTTGTTTCGGAGTGACTATTTCTACTCTCAATGCAGCAGTACCATGCCAAATGGAGCAAGGCGTTCTCATGGTCTGAAAAACTGGTTTTGTGGGATATGGCCATGCTTGGCACTGCAGACAAATAGCTCTGGGGAAGCCCTTAGAAAAAACATGTAAAAAAAAACCAAACAAGAAAGAGAATCCCCTTCCAAAAATGTAAACAAGGGCTCAGACTTAGTTGTGTAAAGACACTCCCTCCCTCGAGGGCAAGCCAGGCCCCGTTGTGACGAAAGGGTATATGTCAAGAACAGGACAGACCTTCCAGCGAGCTAAGACATGGCTTCTGCAGAAACTATGGGTGGAGGGACTATGCATCACTGAAAACCACTGGGATTTTACCTGGTGAAGTATTTCTACTAAAGAGAGTGAATAAAGTGTGTCTCCAGGCTTCTGAGTAACTAATTACACCTCCTAGCTAATACCCTGGCATTACGGTAACGGCCCAGGAAGATTTGGAGGTTCTACGTGTGGCATTCTTGCTCGTGTCCTTCTGTGTAATGGATTCCCATCCTCAGTGTGGCATTTGAAGGCCTTTGCTGGTACCTCAGCAAACACAAACAGTGCTGCTGGGGTTCTAACACAGCTGTCAAAGCTTTAAAAAAAAAAAATGAAGTATCTAATCGCGGTGTCTACTAACAAACTGTGGTCACTATACGCTCTATTAGGGCTTTATGAGGTTTGCTTCAATCCTTTTTTATTCTAGAAGGTAGAACTTCAAACTTACCACATGATCATAGTCACTAACTTCATTACGATCTCATTCAGGATGTTGAAGAAATCCACCATCATCTTGGCCTGTTCTCCCATTTTCCCCATGGCAATGCCAAAAGCAATAAAGAAACCTATCAAACCTATTGGGAAAAAAATGCAAGACAAAAAAAGCAGCAAGTAAAACCACGGGGTTAGGGAAGTTTTTGCACCTGGTTAATGTCTCAAAACTGCCTGCTCATCCAGTTTTCAGAACTACAGTGTATTACACATCTCTTGGGACTCTTTAGTATGGATTCACTCACAATTTTCATGATAGTATTCAGAACATCTTTTATTCTCCAGTATTTCACTAAATTCCAATTTCACAGCCCAGCTATATTTTCTTTTTTCTTTCCTGAATTGATCTGATCATCAAAAAAATACCTATACCAGAATTTTCTCAGAGCTGTGTAACTTCTAGAAACCACTGGCAAACGGGAGAGGCAACACAGTGCCATATCATGACTCTTTTTTGTTGCTTGAACGGTCACTAGAGACCAAAAGCATTTTCCTCAAGCATTACAAAAGTCCCTTGACAGATTCAACTTACAGACTAGTCAGTCCTGAGTAGAGGGAAAGGGAAAAGCAGCCACAGAATGTAACTTTCACAGGCCCGAGTAGTCCAGTTAAAGAAGGTGGGGGTGGGAGAAGGTGGGTATCACATGGTAAACTACACCTCCCAACTCCCATTGAACAGATTAACCTCACTGGAACCAGCTGCCAGTGGACACATTATCACAGAATTCGCTAGGAGGAACATTTGGCTCCTAAATGTAAATGCTAAGGGGTGAAACTGGACCATCAGTGTGAAAAACCGCTGAGCACATCTGGCATGTATGATCCTGGAGCTGCAGCTCCAGTGCTAACCTTCCCCATCCAGCGATTTCCAGTGTCCGGAGTGGGATTAGTAACCGATATGTTAACTACTACCGATTGAATCTTCACACACTCGTTGAGGCTAAGCTTTCAGTCATGATTTGAGGTCAGTGTTTAACAAACGTGTGAGCTCAGCTGGGAAATTCCTAAGGAAAAACCCATCAGGGCACAAAAAAAGAGAAAGGAATTTCAGCTCCCAGTACTCCGGGAAGAGACAGACGGTCCCATATCCTCCCCCTGGGTTTAGCAACCACTTGATTTCTTTTCTTTCTTTTGTTTTAATTCAGGCTCCTGGATATTAAGTCATTCTTTAGCACCAAGTTATCTTTGTTAGGTCACTTGAATAGGGAAGTGAAGTGTAGGTCTGTGTGCTGCAGAGCACAGAGGAGTGATGAAAAGTTTCAGTCAAAGACCAAGTAACTTCCCGGAATTCAGAGACCGCATCAGAAAATGTAGTAGGTGGTTTTGTTCGCTAATTCCACATGAGCTGCTGCATTAGTCATAAGAGTCAAGTTGGTTCATATTTGCAGGAATTTGCCTGGCCTGTACAGTTTTTGCAAACTGGATGGCAATTCCCCAACACTTTAACAACTTCACTCAAACTGAACTACAACAAAGCAAACCAAAACCTTTGCAATACTTAAAGTCATTGGTCAAAATACTACACAGGTTAGGTGGGGGTGTTGCTGTGTTTTCTACCTGCAGGAGTTCTGTTCAGCCTTCCAGATTTTCCCTCACCCATGACAGAGCCTGCACAAAACAAGTCCAGTACTAAGCACAGTGCAGCTCTCCCATAAGAAATACAGTTTCATTTTAATGCATAAGCAGAATTCCAGTGAGAAAAAAAGGTGAGGGTAACAGTGTGAGCGATGAGCTGCTGCCTCATGCAGGGTGCAAAACACCAGTTCACAGCTTTGAAAGAAAGTGGCTCCTCTGCCCACAGATGTGGGATGGGAGGAGGAACCATGGAGGCGTGCAGAATGCAGTGGCTCCCAGCTCTTGTAGAGCAGGCTGCATCGACAAGAAACAAATCATCTCTGATCAGCTTGCTGATGCATCTCCCCTATGTCCAACCAAAGCAGCTGCTGCCAACTGACTCGCCAGCACTTGGAGAAGCTCTACAGGCAGAACAGGAGCAGCTCATCAGCTCTGAAAAGTCTGTAAGGGGCCATTTGCCCCTAAAAAGTGATGGCTTAGTGCCATGGCTACTGCCACATACTGTCCCACTTTGAGGATGCCACCTATGGACACAGGTTTATAGGTCCTGAGCCCCATGGACATGCTGTCACAGAGCATGTGTGTCTTCAAGTGCAGGCGTGCCGATGAGGTTAACGGCCGAGGGCTAATTTGTGACTGACTTCACCCACACCCAGAAACTTCGAAGGCGAAGGAGGAGCGCTCCTCTGGGCTGACAAAACAGTGAGTCTAGGCACGGAGGAGAAAAAAGTGGTGTGGCGGCTCTTCGCTCCTCCACACTCCCACCCCGGTTTGAACAGGTGCTTCAGGAGTGGGAGATAGGCAAAGCCTTCCTACCACCCCCGCTTGCTGGCTTGTCCAGACAGGATGGCACGACAGGAGTCGTTCATAATTTGCAGCTGGTAAAGGTCAGCAGTCAAGATGAAAGAAGGAGGGAGTTCTGACTCAGAGATGTGTCAAGCCTTTCTGGGATTTTTCTTGGGTGGTGCGGTTCACACTCCACCTCTCACTTCAGGCTCTGCCTCGAGCCAAAATCTAGTTCAGCGTGCCCGAGACACCTACTAGAAACAACTGAGCTCGAATTCATCAGGGGGTGGGTAAAGCACTGGCTCTTGAAGCTCTCCCCCACACTGTTTTGCCAATACGTGTTAGTAGTAGTCTAGGGAGGCTACTTCGAGGATGAAAGGATATTTTGGGTACCTCCTACACCCTTCCCCACTGTACTCCAATTAATACCTGCAAAGCTGCCTATCCAGAATAATTCCCTTGATCGTGTCTGTGATACAGCCCTATTTCTAGGAAGACCATTAGATTTTCATCACAGAGACTCATGGGCAGTGATAACATTCCATGATTATTTGGGGAGACTAACCTTGCGCTGAAGAGTGGATCAGGCAACACTGGCTACCCAGTCACAGCCAAAAGCTGTGTCACACACATGACGTACATATTTGACAGGCAAAAAGTTTTCCTACCCAGCACATTCATGCCATCCTTAAATTCAAGTCCTTTCTTAATGACCAGCTGGGCTTCTGGTGGTGCTTCACGCACTGTCTCATTCATCAGAGCAAAAGCAGAGTCAGTGACATTAGGTGGTTCTTCAATGGGTGGTGGCACCAGCACCTTCTTGGTGACAGTTTGGATCTGAAGGCAATGGAAAGGGAGGATGAGAATGGAAACACACTAAATGTAATCCGTATGGGAGATCAGGAGATAATAAAAAAGAGCCTTCACTTGAAATTCCAGGGAACAGTATTTTTAAAGGATTCAACATGCATTCCACAACCTCTTACCCCCTCTTCCAAAAATAAGTTTGTTTTTCAGCCGTTCCAAGTGTCACAAAGTCCTGGGAGCCTTCCTTAAGCCTCTAGAGTGAAAAGTATGGCAAATACTTGCTCCTCACCACTACGATGTAGCATCTGACAGAGTCACCCCCTGGGTCCAGATGGTTCACAAATGGAGCTTCACAGATTGCACATCACATGTTGATACCGTTTATTTATCACCAAAAGGCAGGCGCCTCCGAGATCAGTCACAACAGCAGCTCTGGGTAAGGCTTGTCTTGCAGGACAGCCCAGCTCAAATCACGACGGTTACTAGAATCAAACACTTGGGACATTCCCAACACTTCACTTGGTGACTGGGAGCTCAAAACGGAACACACAGTCCCCCGAGCTCTCTAACGAAAATAGGTTACAGAAAAATTATCAAAGCTGCCAGGTATCTATTAAACCAAATCTGACCACCTCAAAGACGAGGACAGCAGCGTCTGAATGGATCTGGCATGAGAAAGGCAGGGTCAAGGGAAAGCTGGAAAGGAATGGCAAGGGCAGAAACAGAGCTGAGCTTACAGCTAGGAAAAAAGGGAGGAGGGAGTGGGAAGAGAGACCTGTGACTTGCTGCTTCTAGAAGGGACGTTTTCCTCCCGCTTCCTTCCCTTGAGCCTCTCCTGCCTCTTCATGGCTCTGAGACTGGCAAAACAGTTAGGAAGCTAAGACCAGTTTGCCCTGGTTTCCCATCTGCTCCCTGCTTTCCTAGCTCCTGGAAACACGTTAGGGCAAGGCATCAGAAACAGTGCATCAGCCTTTCAAAGACCATTTGCACCTCTTTTCTGTTGAGACGGACAATGTAGTACTGTGGACGATGATCCAGATTCCATCTGTATATTTCAAAAAACTCACGTCTCTCCTTGCAAAGCTGTCTAAATCTAGAGAGGGGGATGTAGTCAGCAAACCCACAGAGCTTTGTATGAGACTCTTCAGATGCCCTGAAACAGCCCTGCATCCCTGCACATTCACTTTTTTTTCCAGAGTTAAATCTTCTGAGGGATGTAGTCCAGGTCAGTTTGCAAATGAACGGTCTCAAAATTTCAAGTGAATCCCTTCACTGCTTTCTGCCCGGTCACAAGGGAAGGTGTGTAAAAGTCCCCCCAGGCTGCTGTGCACCCTTCAAAATCATTCTTAGCAGGATTTCTGAAGAAAAATTGGTTCCTCCTAAGGCAACCTGGGAACACTGAATGCTCATGGGGAGAGGCTGTATAAATGTACAAAAAGACAATATATGCCCACACCATTAGAAACATTTTCCTCCTGAAGACAGACAAGTAGAGCCTCACTCCTTGCTGAGCAGGCACAAGTTCCATCTGGAAAGGAGCATGACTTACCCTGCAAATGAAAGGTGGCTTGTGGCAGAGGTTTTCACTGGCAGTTAGTTTGCAATCTGATAAAATTAAACACTGGAAAGCCAAAAAGCTCAGTAGCTTTTTTTGACTAAGTTTAAAAAACAAATCGATGGAATTGGTGATCCATAACTAGCAAAGTGACCTGAACATCAACGTTACACCTGCTGAAAAGGCAATAGTAAGGTTCCAAGAAAACTATCTGATATGGATAGTTTAATTCTCTTTTGTCTCACTTCTGGTCCCTTTGTTGAGATATTTGACCACTTTCAACAGACCAGAAATCTAATTCTCCTCTCTTCCATGGTTCACACAAGGGAAAGGAATTAAAAAACATAAGCACCCTGCTCTCCCCTTACTCAATTTTACAAAAATACATTTCACATGACCTGTGATGTTTAGCCACCCGCAGTTCGAGCACATGACTGACATTCCCATGGTGATTTGGAAATATTAAGAATGTTCTCTCTTTAAACCCCCAAGGACTCTGTGTTTTCATGTGGAAGTCCACGGAAGAAGTGAAGCAAGTCAAGCCCTCTTGGCAGCTTAGGTTGCTCTCCATTCTTCCACCCTCCATGGCCTCCTCTCTCTCCTCTTCGCTTCATTCTTTGGCCATAACCACAGCTCCAACTATCGTGCCATTTCAGATAGGAACACTTAAGAACAGGTTTGGCAACAAACCCTGTTCCATCAAAAAAAAAAATAGCCTGCATTATTGCCAAACAGTTTAGTTGTGGGAAAAAGCAACTTGCATACAAGAAATATGCTCAAGGAGAAATTAGAAAGCATGTGTTGTTCATTTATTTTACCTCTCAAAGTGAGGCTGTTTTGATCAAGCATTAGTGAGAAGCTTCTAGACAAAATTCTGCACCTACAGAGCAAACACCACATGGTGCAAACATCCTTCTTTCCCAGCATGCTTCAAACTTGGCCCAAAAGAGCCACCAGCAGCTGAATCAGCCACCTGACTCCGTTATCCCCCCAGTCTGGACTCCTAATAGAGCAATAGAAGTTACGAGGGGTTGGGGTTCGGGGTACGTTTGCACTGGCAACAAGATGGAATAGACGGAATCATCCATGTATTACGAACTGGCCATGGCAAAACCATCAGCTCTGTAACTAACAGCCAAGATCAAACTCAGCCTGGGTGAAAAATCCCCCAACTCATCAGCTGTTGAGCCCCCAGCCAGCACTCATGATTGTATAAAAAGTGAGGAAAACTTTTTTACTTAATAACAAACTAAAAATCATCTTCTTTAACAAATCTTATGAGTTTAAATAATAGCGACAACATAAAACAAAACATCTATAAAAAATGTTCTTTAATTTACTTGCTCAAGACTTGACATATTTTTGGAGGTTTTTTTGTTTGTTTGGTTTTTTTTTGCATTATCATTTCTGTCATTCACCTAAGCAATGACATTAGCTCTACAGACATCCCTGGTGAGTAAAAAAATGTAAGAGATATTACCAAGGGGTAGAAGGATTTACCTGCTGAAAGCATGCTTGGACTAGATTTTCCGGGAACAGGTTTCGGATCAGATCCAAGAAAGCATCCAGACTAGATACTTCATCATTCTTCTTCCCTTGGCCCAGCTGTTTCTTGAGTTTCGGGTTCCCTGGATGGATGGCTAAAACCAAAATCACACCCAGCACGGCAGCAATAATAGTGGTGGACATGTAGTAGATCATGGCTCGTGTCCCCAGTCGGCCGCTTGCTTTAGCATCTAAACCGGACAGTCCTGCAGGTGTTTTATTTTAAGAAACAAACAAATATATTGAGATTCAACATCTGAGTCCATCACCATCAAATAAAATCCTTTACAATTTGCACAGTTTCATGACTACCTGCAGGCACCTGCTGCTGTCCTTGTGCAATTCTCACCACTGGATAAGATGACCGAAGCTTCTTGCTCCAGTTCTTACATGAACAGTGTCTGCTGCTACTAATTAAGCAAGAACCATCTAAGATTCCATCTAATCACAGCAGAGACACTGAATAGGGAAGATACCACCAATATCAGCTTTTGCCCTTGATTGCTGCAAACTGCTCCTGGCCTGGCTGACACCACAGCTTTAACACCACCAGCTTTGCTAGGTCTTAATTGCAAGGTCCAGGAATGAGGTGAAACAACATATTAATAAATTTCTGCTGCTCAGGAAGGCAGTATGTGCACACGTGACGGAAAATAAATTCACTGGAGCATCTCCATATTGAAACCAACGAAGTTATCCAGAAAAACTCTAACACATGCTACAACTGCAAGATCCCTGACAGGATCACACTGTGATTCTTCCTACACCACAAAAAGCAAACCAGGTGAGACCTGTAGCAAGCATCTTAAAGTATTTATGGCTAATAGATCTTACCTGTGATTAAACTGGAGATAATTAAAGGGAGGATCAGCATTTTTAGCATCCTCATAAGTATATCTCCCGGGAAGGCTATTAACATGACGATGTCAGGGTCAATAGGTGTTGCTAGACGAAGAAGACCCCCACACACTGCACCCAGGATGACACCTGGACAAAGAATAAAAGAGAATAGGTAGGTAAGATAAATATACCTGAGTGCGCACTGATTTCCCAGAAGAACAGCTTAGAAGAAAAACAGTTACACGAGGCAGCTGGTTTTTGGTACCGAGAGATTTTGGAAGGCGTCTTTCTCTTTTTGCTAATGTTGTCCAGTCAGACAAACCCTTCGTTATTCATTTAGATTTGTACAGTGACAACACCCAACCCCCCCTCTCAGGACTGAGGCTCTTAACACATAGTCTAGGGAAAAAAAGGCCACGTTTACCTTTACAACGTGGTCTTTGCCAATGGGTATTTTAGGTTTACATCCAGGATGCCTTTGTTTTCCTGACCCCAGTTCTCAAGTGTAATAAAACTTGATGGAAAAGCCTGAGTTGTGATTTGCAGCAACTACGACTCCTCGAAGCGTCAGTTTGATATGACCAAAAATATGTGTATTTAAAACTTCTTCTGGAACCGCATCAGGCACCTTCTGAACATGATTCAAAGCAAGAACTGCCCAAACACTTGAGCCATATGTGTTTTGGAGGCTGAAAACTATGGATGTGAAATTTTCAGCTCAAGACAAGCTGCAGCTGGTCTTTCAAACAATAACAAAATAGAGTATGTCTATGAATTTGCTGCATTTGGCTGTGAGGCTTTCAGTGAAACAGAAACGGGCAAAGAGCCAGTGAACCACAATAAAATGTCAAACTGTTCCATATTTGGAAGCTGCTAAAGCCAGAGGCAATATTCAGGGTGAGATCACAGAGCGCTGGCTTACAGCTACAGAGAAGGGGAGAAACCTTAAAAGCAGCAGAGTATGAACTGAGAGATAAAAGATGAAGGAAAGGAAATCTCGGAGAGTTTTTGTCTTTTTTTTTTAAATAAGGGAGAGGAAAAAATGTGTTGTCATTCAGTAGAACTAAATGCACATCAATCTGACTGGCCTTGGGACTTAGATCCCACTACACTCAAAACCAGATATAGACCATAAGACACGGATCTGTTCCCGTGGTGTGTCAGTAATACCCTGCACACCCCAACCGAAGCGACGGCGCCTCTGGGCATCCCATCTACTCTGTCTGCGCAGCTGGGAAGCTCGTGAGGTCCTACATGAGCAGAGGTACCCAGAGGTTGTCTGATGCAGCTTACCGAACACAGTAAGAGTCAGGAGCAGGTTCCTGTGGAGCGACTGGCAGAACTGCACACATATGTTCCTGGATCCGTGTTCCACTGGACTCAAATGACTTTCATGCATCCGCACTTCGACTTGCTTAGGCATATTGTTGGCACTAGAAGGAAAAAAGAAAATTGAGTAAGAGTTACAGCACAAGATGCTGTAAGTGAGAGGGAATTCTGGATTACTTCCACCATATAGAAGAGGGAACCTGATGCATATTCCATCGCTTCCCACATGTCACAAACACTGTCTATTTACTGCTCTGAAGAAGCCTCTGCAATGGCAAGGGTTTGTCCTCCTAAAGGTGGAGCCTTCCGGGTATTTGAGGGGGGATTATCTCTCAGACAGTGGAGATGTAAACATGCATCAACCCAGCTGTTTCTTGGACTAAACTATTGGTCTTGAGCTGGAAAATTCGGTTTCCCCAACGATCATTGCTGTCTGCTTAAGTAGGAGAGATGCTGAAAAACAAAGCTTCTCTCTGCAGGAAAATGCAGATTTCAATCCCTTATTTAATTCCAATTCAGGAAGAGAGTTTAAAACCAAGGGTTTATTTGCAACATAAAGCATTCCAGAATATTGCACTTAATCTTCCCAAGAAGTTTCATTCCAACATTAACATTTTATTGTAATATAATCAGAAAGCTGAGGGCAAAAGAATCCTTTTCAACATGATTCTAATGAGACTTGAACAACTGCCACTGAAAATTAGTCAGAAAACTAATTTCCCCGGGAAAACTTTTGGTCTCCTTAAATTGGCAGTGCTGAAAGGAAAAAGTTTTTTACTAACTCTGGTTTATGTTTGAGTAAGTGACATGCACATGAAAGCTTTGCTTCTAACTTTCTCAACGACTGAAAAATCATCAGCAATAGACTCCCTTTTTATACACAAAATATTAAAATGCACTTGAAAAAAATACTACCACAAATAAAACAGAGCTTCCCTAGAAGTTAAGGCTGTCTACTTAAATATGAGAAATGGGTAAGGAACAAATTCTTTATTATCAAGAAAATACATATTTTGAGATCTGATCTTGCCAGATTAGGACAAGATTTTAGAAAAAGGAAACCAAATCTTCCTCTACAACAGCTGACTGAGGTCTGTAGACCTAAAAAAGGTCAGAAAAGATGCAGAAGCTTTCAACATTCTCAGTACTAAACCATTTCCAAGGAACCAAACAATAAATACAACAACAAAAGAATTATTATATACAGTATAGCTTGTTGTCTTCGTAAAGTTTCTCAACAGAAAATTACAATTACAAGAGGAAATTGCCTGAAGCTGCACCAGGGACATAAGGAAAAATTCCTTTACACAGAGGGTTGTGCAGGTGTGCCCCAGGCTGCCCAGGGCAGTGGTGGAGTCCCCATCCCTGGAGGGACAGGGGTCAGCAGGGACCTGGCAGCACTGTGGGAACGGGGGGACTCAAGGAGCTGAAAGGGCTTTTTCAACTAAGACGATGCTGTGATTAGACCCGTAATAAGGATTCAGTCATTTTGATGCAAACACCTCCATGATTTTCCCTTTCAAAGTGAAACAGCATCTCTTTCCAATACACTTGGTTGTTAAAAAAGCAGCAACAGCAGAAAATGCATTAGAAGAGGGAAAAACTCCTCCAACTGTTGTAACTATTACTTCATACCTTTTAATATTTAAATTTCGCAATGGTGGTTGCAATGAAGTACACTGCTGATGGTGGAAAACACACACGAGTATCAGTGCACACTGACAACATAAGTGTGAGGCATCCCCGCTTCATGACGACTTCCGAATACAAGAGATACATGAGGATTATCCAGGGCATGAAGTACATAGCAGTTATTTGAGGAATTACGAGGAGGACGAGGCAGTGCCTGCAGTTTTCACGCACAGGGGCCCCAAAGCTGTGAAATCACTGGTGGAAGCGTGCCACAAACTCAAGGAATGTGGGATCCAAACTTTGCAGCTGGGGATTACACCCAGTTTCGCTTGCTGCGAACACAAAGGTATAGCTTGTTTGGAGCTATTATTCACTACAGGTTGATTATATATTACTCTAAAACTTTGAAATATGGACAGCTGAAAGTTATTCCACAGAAAACCTTAGAGGCTCTTCCATTAGCAAATAACTAGGCAGAATTGGAGTGCCTCAGTAAACAGCAGCTCGTGACGATGTTATGTGTCTTTCTAGGATTTTGCTCTGGGCTAGGTTTAGTCTGGTTTCCTGGACCCTTTCCCACCTGACACCAGGCTTGTAGCTTCACACCATCCAAAGGAAAGCCACCTCACGAATATTGCTTCCTCAGCCATGGGTCTGCTTCACTCGCGGACAAGGGCAGCATATCATTCCCCTGACACCACTGCTGGAACAAGTCCTCCTGTGCAGAAGCTGGCCTCTGCTCCTGCTCTGCTATTCAAGCCTTATTTCTGTTCTCCTCCATTTCTAAGTGACAGCACGGTGTCTGCTGGCCAGGTCCTCCTTCCACTCCAAGTCTGGTCAGCAAACAAACAAGGGTTCAGGAGGGAGGGGATGGTGGACCTACTCCCACAGCTGCAGCGGCTGCTTTGGGGTTATACCCCAAGGGAACCGCAGTCAGCCCGGCTTGAGGCGGTCAAACACCACAAAGCTTTTACATGGTTACAACTACCTTCTTCAGAAGTTCAGCCATGTAAAACGCAGACATCCAAATAGCCTCTGAGAAGAGAAGGAACGGTGGACACAGAGCTCTGTGAGAACATTCCTACATTTCCAGGAACCGCGTGCTTCCCGCAAGTGCAAAATAGGGGTTTTACACTCTCCAGCTCGTCAAGCTTGTAAGTGAACCTTTGACACGGACTGAAATGCTGATTGGTGGGGGGTTTTGAAAGAAAGAGCCCCAATACTAAACAATGCTAACCATGCAGATCTGTTCCAGTAAGTGCTGACAGATGAATATCATCACAGGAAAAGCGGTACCACAAGGGCAGTAATCTAAGCGTTTGTGCTGTTAGCCCTGCTCTTAGTGAGATTATCACCAGACCAGAGACAAAGCATTGTTCCAGGCTTCTGAGATTGTTGTGGGGGGTGAGAAGAGGGGAAATATTGAAATAACCTTCTGCGAAGGATAAGAGAAGCTTCTTGTGTAGCACAAAGACAAAAATCAGCACTTTGCACCAGAAATTTTCTATCCAATTACTAGGAGATGAAAATCTGTTTGACCTCTGATTCACAGAAATGAACTTTTGTCTTATGGACTGAGTCACCCTCCTTGTGCTGTTTTGGTGCCTCTATTTGCATCTCTGCAGAAGAATGTAGAACTTGCATCTGATATATTCTAATACATTCTCTACGTTAACAGCTTCTATGGCTACTCAAACAAACAAAGCCTTCTGAACGCTCCTCTGAAGCTCATCAGAGCAAGACCTCTTTTAGTCTAACTCCACTGAAGCCAGAACATGGTAATACAAATTAATTCTGCTCATTATTTTCATATGTCATAGTAACAAGCAGCCAAACAGCCAAGCTCCAAAACAGGCCCACAGAGACCCGTAAGAACTGAGAGTGAGACCTATTTTTGCCAACTACAGGCACTTGAAGACATTGACTGGACTTGTGAAAAAACAAACTAAATACCGGAAAATGTGTAGTCCCATGAAACAGCACTTCGCACGAAAGAGCACGTACCAAGAGCTACAGAGATGTGGTGGCTTTTGAACGACCGAGTGACACTGGCTAGCCCAGTGTCACCTACCCTTCTCCCTTTTGCAGTGGCACTTGTCCCTAATGGAGAGGAGCTCTTTTGAGCCCAGGAGCTTTCATTTTTATTCACCTCAGGGAAGTACAGAAGTGTCCCAAAGTGAAGATAATCTGTATTTTCACCGACTCTGCTCTGCCAGGGCGATACGTAAGTGCAGGAACAGAAATGAGTAGCAGACTTAAACAGCAACTTTACTGCCCTTTAAGCAAAGAAACAACATCTTGCCTGAATAATCAAGTTAGCTATTTGCTCTTTCCACGGTCCCTCATCCCCACAGTACGCACAGGGTACAAGAAAAAAATCTGTCCAGAAGCATCCGTTTTTAGAGCATCTGAAGGGTTGCGTGGGAGATACACAGTGCTATATGAGATTATTTATCTGCAATTTTTAACTGCAGTCTGTTTCTCTCGCTGGTTGCCACCCATAATGGTGTCAAAATGCAGGAAAACTATTTATTAAAACACCAATGCCTCTGGAATTTTTTGTTCCTATTTCCTGCAAGCATTCTTCTTTGGTTTTATTTTACCTGCTGTTCTATTTCTTTTCAACTGCTTTTCTTTCTTGTTCTCATGCCCTTTTATTTCCAGTCAGTTATGGGGAAAGAACTCAGCATCTCCCAAATATTAACCCAGCTGGGCATAGACCTAGAGCAGAGACAGAGGGAAAACAATCTTCTTTCACCTAAAGGAAAAATGTAGGCAAAGACCATAACAAGGTTGGTGAAGACAGATGCCGAGGACAGGGTAAATTAGCAGAGATCATGTTTAACCTGCAAGAGGTGCTTCACAGCAGTGTCAATTAATCAAGCAGGTAATTCTCAGCATGGAATTCTGCTTTGGTTAGCACGGCCGGGAGATTCATCCGGCCCTTAGTTTTGGGGGGTGGGGAGCTGTTTAGAGGAGAGGTTCTTGGTGGATAGCAAATGGCTGGTTTAGAGTTGGACAACAGAATGAGAAGAATCGCATTTTTGGGGAGCTGGCAAAACAGCTTTTGGCGATTTATTACGGATTATTTAGTAGAGACTCAGGGTTTCAGCAAAATATTTAGGAAGGATTTATGGAAACAGACTTTTCTTCCCAAATACCATGAATAAACCACCGGTTTCTCTTTTAGAGCAATTATTTCAATCTAGGTAGCAAGAGTTCTTGAGAAAACCTTGGACAGACTGGCTAAGTTTCGGTTTAGGGTCTAAGAACATCTCTTGAGCTTAATGTTTGCCATCAAACCAAACACATCTCTCCTGAAGCAATGAATAAACAGCAGGCATAAATGTCAGTACTGGCTCAGCTGTTCCTAGGAGGAGTGGTCTTCTCAAGGAGAAGGGGCGGTAGAGAGTTGAATTATCTTTTGTGACCTCAGAATAAAAAGCAAATGAGCTGCAAGTGCCTTCTTGCCAACCACCTAATACTCAGGCAGCTCTGATCAGGATTGCCTCTCTTCCCCCTTTCCTGGGCAGACAGTGCAACAGGATGATTGTCCAGGATCACGCGCTGTGTTCATGACAAGGAGCATGGATCTGCTCCACCTCACACAATCAAGCCTACCCCTATCCCACAGGCAGGAAAGGGTCTACTCTGGTTGCTAGGTTAAACACAGGTGACTAGAAAAAACTTACAGAACATCACCAGGACAAGAGGGTTTTCTCCAGCTAGACATGAGGAGTTTGGATTGTCTGCCACAGCTCTTGGGAAATCAGGGCTCAAGCATCAGCCTACCAAGAAACTTCTAAATTTGAGTTGAAATAGAGTTAAATTCATTATATCATGACAACAGCTGATGAGCTGCTTTTGGGAGACACTCTGGGACTATATATTCCCACCGTGCCATGGTATTGTGCACGTGGGGCGTTATTTTCTTACATTAGATATTTTTCACACCGGAGTGGAGCTGGTAGGGCTCATCATATACAGCCACAATATGACAGGCCATGAAGGGGAACCAGCTAAAACAGTTTTATTGTGCAAAATATACATTATCTTTGGCATCGCTCCTGCTAAGGGATGCCCGGTTGTTAAATGCTGTATTTTACACCAATAAAATATTCTGGTCAGGTCTCAGCTGCTCACAAAAAAACCCCAACCCAAAACAAACAGCGAATACTACAAACAACAGTGACATAAGCTTTAGTCTGCATTAACGAGGGCTTTATTTTAAGCCTCTTTCTGCCACTAAGCCCTTCTATTGAATTTTAACTGTATTACATAGGGTTTTTCCTGTTATTCGTAAGACATTAATGAATTCTGAGTGGAGCTCTAGCCATTCACCATGGAGCCTGATTTGGCCTAGGGACTGGTATTCCATCAACACCCTGAGGCATGACTTGACTTTTTGCAGTGCAAGAAGAACTTTTCTCCCTGGATCATTTTACAACCATGTTGTTTCCTCTGAGTGAGCACTTAGTATATCTGGAGTTGAATTCATTTGGTGGCCAGTCACCAGTGGTGTTCCCCAGTGTTGGGTCTAGTTCTCTTCAACATCTTTATCGATGGTCTGGATGAGGGCCTCGAGTGCACCCTCAGTCAGTTCACAGACAACACCAAGTTAGGTGGGGGCATTGATCTACTTGAGGGCAAGGAGGCTCCACAGAGGGGTCTGGACAGGCTGGATCAACGGGCCAAGGCCAATGGTCTGAGGTTCAACAAGGCCAAGTGCCAGATCCTGTGCTTGGGTCACAAGCGCCTTACTGACCTAAAAAAGCAAATGCAACTATGAAATGGTACAGATTCCATTTAGCCTAGATTTCAGACCTTAAAGCGCTATCAGTTCTTTGTGGAAGGAGGGCTGTTGGTCTGTTTGTTTGGAATAAACAAGGTGCATTTCTATCTACCGGGATTATACTCTACCCATCATTGAGAATCTAAAGCAAGAAAGTGTGTTTTAAGCCATACAGTGCGATAGCTCCCATAAAGATAACCATTCAATTACGTAATACTGCACACATGGAATATCTTCTTTAACTGTCAAGTTTCTGATAGGGCTTAATAGTGGTGTAACAACCTGGGAACTTGCATGCTTCATTACCCCAGAACTATGTACCGAGGCTGAGATGAAAAGTAATAGAATTAAGGATGAATCACATTATTATGGCAAAGGATATCATAACGATGTGGTCTGTGCAAGAAAATATCTACTTACATGCTCAGAAACTCAGAGACAAGTAAAATCATGATCTTGCATTTGCTACTACCAGGGGCGTGCCAGGTAGCTCAGAGAAAAAGGGTATGAGATGACTGGGGATGAACGTAGTTTGCAAGGGCACTGAGCAAAGATGAAGCCAGTGTGAACGTGAGAAGATCAGAAATAGTGGCTCCTAGACATGCTGGCTAGGGACAAAAAGGAGGTGAAAACCTGTGGGGGTTTTCTTACAGAATTCAGAGGAGTTCACAGAAAGGCAGATTGGACAGGGAGCGCTGATTGAGACAGGAACGAAGAATTAATTTTGTCATGACAATGGGAAACAAAATGCAAGCTCTCCTATGAATCTGAGTGATGGCTCTTGAAACACATTTTCCTGCAGTAATTTCTCCCAGGTTTGTCACTGGAAACAGCTGCACCAGTAATGTGGGACCACATCACTTGCACAGAACAAGTTTTCAGCAGTCACATAAATCCCCGTGGCTGAACTAGTGCAGCAGAGCTCTCTTAACTAGCTCTGAACACAGCTACTAGCATTCATCCAGACACCGTTAGGGATAAAAAGACCCAATTTTAATGGCTTAATTTTTTTCTCACCAAATCCGCATGGGAATCATTTATTAACATGAATATGGTATGTGTCAATGAGCAAAAAATCCAGAAAAAGTCAGGAAACCCCTCCTTGCCTCTCCCATAACGACTATTGTTCTCAGTATCACTTTGATAATTGGCTGTAGTTTTGGCAGTACCATGGAAGTACCCACCAGGTGCTTCTGGAGTCTTGTTAATGCTGTATTTCTTGAAATCACCAGGAAAATCACAACTCCAAAGTTTCTCCAGCTGAAAACAGTGACCACAGATAACTGCTTTAACCTGCAAACAAAAGCTCCCTCGCTTCATGCATCTTTTCCAACGTGCTCTAGAAGCTCCCAAATCCCACTAGTTGCTTCTCAAAGTACTTAAAAACCTTTAGTTCATAAAAAGTTTTCTGAGAAATGACTGCATAATGCTAGGGTTGCTATATACACTCAACCAGAAAACCTATAAAAATCAAAATGGAAAGAAAAAAAAAGAAATCAGAGCTCCTGAGCCACTTCCAGTGGCTCAAGTCTGAGAGAGCTGGTCCTTTACATTTTCAGTATTCTCCTCTAAACCCTGCAAAGGGCACAAACAGATCCCACTTTGTCTAGGCTTCAGATAGCCTTAATAAAAACCAACCAACTCGCTACAAAACGCACTCAGTTCCACGGGATGTTTGTCCAGGAGCCAGCACGTAACACTGAATCCTGCACTGACTCTGTTCTGAAACATTTCTCCGTGCTTCCTGGGGGGAAATTAACTCTTCCAGAAATATCGGGGATAGAAACAGATGCTCTTTTTGCAAACAGTTCCTATGAAGGAGATTAGAAGAAAAGAGCTTCTATGGGGCCAATGTCAGAGTGTGGGTTAACAAAACTCCAAGTCCCCATTTGCTCCTACATACCCCAGCAAAGGTTACTTCTGCTTCGCCTGTAGGTGTGTTTCTCATCTGTTTTCCTTGTAAGTCAGATTTTGGAGATTTTAAACGACTATAAAGCTAATTTCCCACTGCTACCTCTGAGTACCAGAAACCCCTACGAAAGCGCAGCGGTCACGTCGCATAATGTAATAAGCAGACTGTATTTGTTTAATGTTATCTCACAAGCTGAGTAACAAAAAAAGACATTTTCAGCTTCTTCTCTCACCATATGGCATATTCCACCTTAAAACACCCTGCTCAAGAAACATACAGCCACTCATTTTTCTTACTCGTTCAGTTTCTTTTTTGCCTCGCAGTCCTTGCTTCTCTTTTCATGTTGGTATGCTTTTACTACAGCCAGACATTCAGATTTTACTGCAGCCAGACATTGAGATTCCTTTAATCACCATCGCTCCGACAAAACTGCTTTGGCCAAATTCTGCTCATGTTCAGGCTCAACTGAAGTTACACAGGCTGGGCCCTCAAAAGGCAAAGAAACTTAGTTTTGGAGACATACTGTCTTCCTGCTGCATGTTGAAGAGATTAGAGAAACCAAGTGCAGCGTAAAGGAATCACTTGGACACGTGTTTTAGCCGTGCAGCTCAGCGTGCTCCTCGGAGCAGGACGGAGGATCACGGGCAGCAAGCTGAGCAGTGCATGCCATCTGCTGGAACCTAACCGGTTTCTAAACAACAGAGAAAAGTCTAAAAGGCAGCAATAATTTTCCCCCAGTGTAAAGCACCCTCTTCGTTGTCTCACATGGATTCATAACTAGCGGTTGAAGCTGGTTTTTTTCATACTGTACCTTTAAAACAAATGAAAACCAGCAGTGAACACACTGCACCCAGTTCCCCTCCTTTCTTGGGAAAGGAAGGAAAATTTCCTATTCACATGGAATTCATTCCAGTAACTGTGTGAAAACGAATGGACATCCAGAAAAAGAGGTCGCTCTGGTGACCTGTGTGTATTGTTTCCTCCTGATTAACACATCGGAGATGTCTGCTGGGGAACCACAGCCAGAAAACCAACAGTATTGAGATGGGAGTTCACAAATACAAAACAGCTTTCAGGAAGCAGGGTGTATTTGGGATTCTGGGCCTGAAGACGGATGATCCACTTCAAAACAGAGCAGCACAGCTACCATGTGTTGAAGACAAATCTTCGCATCCAAAAACTGTGAAATTTCCCCCCTTCTTCCTTGAGAGACTTGTAAAGCCAACCGCTTAAGGAGAGGCCAAGTCTGGTGGCATTGGGACCCTTTGTAGAACATGCTGCACAGGCAGAAAGCCTGCAGAATTTTAGCCTGAATTATGCTCAGTTACATCTCAAATCATAAATCACAGAATGATTTTAACTCCAGCCACATTTACTACATCTATGTTTTCCACGGCAAATTCCAAAGCACACTACGTAAACATCACCTCCTGCAAAACAGTGATGTATCACCGGGTGCAATAATCCAAGGAATAAAAAAAATCTAAGCCTAGTAATGAACTCCCATGAGGTAAAACCTAAGACTTTTACGGAGTTTTTAACCGAGATTTCTACTAAAGTCACTCAAATGTTTACCCAAGTTGGAGCTATGGAAAATGTCATTCACTTTTAGAGGAAATTATCGCCAAGAAATAGAAAGAGCCCACACAGCTAAATGTCTAAGCCATGGATGTCTTCAAGGGAGTTTGAAAAGGGCCAGTAACACCGGGTGAAGCACAACACTCCTGCGAGCTGGTAGATGCTCTGATCATTTTATATCTACAGCTTATTCCTCATCAGAGTTCATTCCATCAACACCAACAGAGTGGGGAAGCAGCCACGGCAGCCACACTAAAAGTGCGATGGACTAGGTGGTTGCGCCCACATTCTAGGGCAAGATGATGCTGGGGTTAGGCTGAGTTTGTAAACGGGCAGAGATGAAGGCAACCATGAACCATGCGCTGTTATGATGCAGAGTTTTATGGCACCTTACGTGGCACTTTTGGGTTAGCGAAGAGGTCAACAGTAAAAATCTACAGAGGGCACGACTTAGCGCCGTGTCACTGCAAGCAGTACGTGCTGGTTCACTTGCTTGTCTTCAGCCAAGTATTTAGTACCCAGATTTAAACCTGCTGTGCATGCTTCTTCAGGCTGCTGCTGCAGCCCGAGTATCGCCCCACCGCGCTGTGAGTGACCAGCAGTGATTAACCAAGGGAAGCACACGCCTTTCAGCCTCTGCACCCTTCGTAGGGCACCAGTCACAGCGTGTTTCAAACTACACAAGTGTCCTTGAGGACATTTACGCCAGCACTGTGGCCACCCCCAAATGTGATGAGCAAGCTCCTTCAGCCAGTGGAAAGCTGCAGATCCATCAAAATATTCGCCCCAGAGAAAATACCGAAGGATTAACTTCTTGAAATGGCACCCTCAGCGTTTTCTCTGCCCAACTTTTCTCTTTTCCCCTCCATCTCTCCCCAGAAGACAAACTGGGCTACACCATAAACCCAGTTCCTAAGGACTCCACGGAGCTTGAATTTTGGCCCAGACTAATATGAATCTGGGGACACTCAGGACTTCCTCTTATTAATTTTTTCAGTTTAGAGCTCTAATTTTCAGGTGACAATTAAATCATTTTATAATACAATCAACTTTATTTTAAATGTGGATTTATTCCTATTCTGCCTCCTTCACCCTTATTCTGCTTTAAACTCTCCAGCAACTGGAGCTTGAAACAAAGCATCTTCAACTGAGCAGGACTACGTGATTCTTTCTAGTGACCTGAACGGCACAAGGGCTCCACTTCAGACGGAAGAAGACTCATCTGAAATGGCCCCATGTGTCCACTTTTAGAGTGACAGGAGCTAAAAAGCCACGGTTTACGGTGAAGCTCCTCGCAGCTTTCTTGACATACCTCCACACTCAATTCCCTGCAGCAGTTTGAGAGCTGGCAGCACCAAGTAGCACCTCACACCACCACACTCACTGGTGTCACAGGAGTCCAAGTCCCCTAACAGGCCTTGCCTTCCCAAACCAGGCAGCTAAGCGAGAACGATAATTAATGACCTCTGCATTCTTGCCTCTGGCTCTCGGTTGTAGTAATTTTATCACTTTCATGGGAAAGACCAAGGCAAGAGATGTTTATACCCTTCACATTTTCCATGTATTTCAATAGCGCCCGGCTTGCAAAATCTATTAGCAGCTCAAATAATGACTCACAGGTATTTTGCAAGCGATTATTTGTAACAGGAAGCATAGGTGTTAGACCAGCAAATACAAACATTCTTCACCCATGCTTAAAAATAAATGTGAAACATGACCAGTGAGAGTGAACACACATGCTACAGGCAAATAAGTGGGAAAGTACACAATGACAGAGCAAAATTACGAAACAGAGCCTCACCCTGTTGTACTTGTGTGTGAAAATCCCACCTCAGAACGACAATATAGGACCTTTGCTTTTCAACTGTCTATTTTGGTCAAGTAAAATGCTTCTCAGCTTCTCTTTCTTTTAGCTATTCACCTCTAGAAACATGGAGCTTGACTATCCACCACACCAGAACAGCTTAGCGCTCATGATGGAAAAGTCAAAGGCCACAGGACGGTTGCCAACAACCCACTCCATTAAACAAGACCACCAGAGTACCTCAGGCTCCTCCTTACCACTGACATAACCCCGGGAATTCCCCGGGCGCTCCTGGATCTCTCTTTGGATCGCCAACTGAAAGTCACTAAGGTCTCTCCAGGGCACAACGTGGTCTGTTGGGGGCCCAGGCCAGCCCTCTGCCAGGTGAGGACAGACCACGCTCAGTTCTGCCTGCTCGGAGGCTTCTTCAAGGCAGCTTATCTCCTCCTCCTGAAGCTCTGGCCATTCTGGTACGCACAACTCTTTGTAAGTTTTAAGCCAAATACTACGCAGAGAAATAGAATAAATATTCCCGAATTAGAAACGCATTAAGCAAAAAATCTTACTCTCTCCATGACTAATCCTCTCTATTTCTGCAGTCAAACATTTGCATCTTGCTCACCAGGTAATACAAGAAGTTCCCTAGCTCATACATTCGCTTGGATTGCCCAGGACATGTTCCAGTAAGACATGGCAATGCTCTGCAACCTAAACCTGGCCTTGAACTTACCTGAAAAACCAAAGCTTTAGCCCTGTTCCGAGAATGACCTTCCCACTCTGTCATTCCTCTTTGCTTTGGAATACTTTCACATGTCAAGGTTCCAGAAGACAGACTTGAAAGCCACAAGAATCTCTTGGCAATGCCTGAAGGAGCTGGTTCAGACCAAGCACCTTCAGCAAACATCACCCCAGCTTCCTTCTACCCAAAGCCCTGAATAATTTGTGCTCATGCCTCCCAAAGCCAGACAGAATGGAGGTATGAATTTTCCTGCCCTCCCCTATTTTGGACTTAGCTGTATCAAGCAGAACTTGGAGCCCGAGTTCTGTTTGAGTTACATCACCTCCCGCAAGCCTCTGCGTACGGTAACAACTCCAGCTGGCTCATGCCGGGACCTGTTATGCAGTTTCCTGTATTGCCTTTGTGAAGAAGAAAAAAACCCACGATTCTGATCGCTCTTCTCTTACACATCACTTGGGCTCAAAACAGCTTGGCTTGTTATTGTGCTTGCAGGAAGCATGTTGCAGATTGTGTGGGGTGACAAAATGCACACCTACAGGAGCAGCCAATCTGCTTTAAAGCTCATTAAAAGGGAAGTTGGTTTTCTTTGGTAACACAGTATTTGTCTAGCACAGACACCTTTTTGTCGAGCACAGTAAGCCCAGGTTTGCTCTTACATTCAACCCAGGTTTATCTGCCTGCAGCATAAGGGGAGAGTTGGGAGAATTCAGCAGAACATCACTACATTTTTAAGGGTAGAACAACACACTTGATACTCATCACTCACCCCTCAGACACGCTGAACTGCTGCACACGCTTTACAGTCCTTAGAGCTGCTGAGACACTCACACCTGACTTGCCTGTTGCCCAGATTGTTCTCAGAGTGGCCACAGCCCACTCAGCCCATCTGCTACCAGCTAGTGATCTCCCATCCTTACTCCTGGAACTTTATACCCTTCAGTCTGCTTACACCTGGCAAGACACAAATTGCTAAAGGACGAGCCCACATCTTAAAGGCACAGACCAATTACTCCTTACCAGCAGCAAGGATGGAACAATAGTCTCTGAGTACTCCACAACTGCTGACAGAGAAGGTCTCTTCACCTTTCTCAGGACCACTCCTAGGGGCTGATACCAAACGCTGATATAAGCAGGTTAAGCAGTAACAGGCTTTCTAAAATTAAAGGGTATAATTTTTTCTTTCTAGTATTGGAGTCTAAGAGCAAAAGGAATATTTTACAGTTTACGTTGGTACTCTTGGGATCACTAAAGCCTGCGTGAAGATACCCAACAGTAGCTGGGGCTTCTTTTCGATGGGTACAGCTGAGGCCTGTGCTGGATTTTCTATCTTTGAGGAAATAATCTTTCTCTGACTTCTTTGCCCCTGCCTTCCTCTGTGGCTCTTGCACACTTAAAGCACTTAAGCAGTTTAAAGAACGTCACCACGGGATGTGCATGCACACGTGTCTAATGCCACTTTCTCTCTCTGCTTTCAGTCCAGGGTGCAGTAAAAGTGAAAACTCATCTATTTTAGCACACAGTCTGTACAGGGAAGACTTTGCTGTACTCCAGCGTCCTCCACGTTTAAGCCACCGACGTTCTGGAAGGAAATCCTGGCAAACCCAGCAGGATTATGGCCCCTGGCCATACCATTTTGTGAGTTCCTTGAGGCTTCACTGTGGACTACAGCAACCAGCCTCTGTGGACTCTAGCAGCATCCCCATCACACTAGATCCGATACATTAGAGCTTTTCCAAACATATGAAGCTTCCTTAGAATACTTCATACCATCAGAACACTATGGAGAGGAGAGAAACCTCTGCTAAACGAAGCCCCTGCAGCTACCCCTGGTGCCAAAAGGTTCTGCTCTGATTTAAGCTAACTACCACTAAAATCTTTGCAGACATTTGGGCAAGTAGAGCCCAGAAGCTGCCTTTGATACGTGCTTGTACAATACAGGGTCCGTTAGGCACCGAAAGAGTTTAGCTACTCCTTCGTAGCGATGGATTTCCATCCCAGTGTTTCATGGGATCAGACTGTGCCCTGAATGCAGTTTTAAGCCCTCCAGCCTCAGAGAATCTCCTTAGTGTTAAGTACAATTGAAACTGTCTTTGGTCATTTCCCAAATCCTTTCTTTTCTCTCGGTTATGGGTGATATGGCTACTTGTAATCTCGCAACGAGCCAGCAGGCTCTTCATGGAAAGCACAAAGGATTCTGGAAGAGTAGCAGAGATGGAGCCACAAGGCAGCATCTGTCCAGGCTGGAAGAAGAAAGCTGACTCCAGAGAGCCCCCTTTTGTTTAGTTTGTAAACGGCCAGCGTGTCTCACTCATATCTCATGGGACGTGACGAGCTGAGTTTATCACCAGCAGAAATCAGAAAAAACAACTGTTAAATCAGCAGAAGCTGATGCTTGTCTGGAAAGGTTTTAAGCCCAGCACACACTGGTCTTCAGCAGTAACTCACCATATTCCATGTTTTCCGAAGGCCAACTCCTGTGTGCCCTGTGGCCTGAGCTTGTTCCCCAGGCAGATTCCCTGGATGACTGTTAGGTGTTACTACAAGCTGTTCACGCTGCGTTTTATGTCCTTGGAAGAGGAAAGGCACCAAAAATCAAAGTTCTTCATCCAGGCATCAGATATTCTTGAGAGTGCACAGAAGTTATTCCACAGCAGCACGCTGACCGCAATGGCTACCTCTGGCGTGACCTCCCCCTCTCTGTCCACACCAGTCCTCCAGGTCGACAGCCCTGGGAACACCTACTTGGGTTTTAGCTCTTCTTTTGTTTCCAGCTCCATATTTAACAGAAAGAAGTGTTATTGTTGTTAAGGCTATACGAGATGGACCCTGCCTAATTAAAGGGGGAGGGTCCCTTACTTCATCCATGTGATGTCAAAGAGCACATTTCAACTCCCTTTGTTCTTGGAATATAAAAGGTTGATCCTCTGCACTTCCCAACGAGAAAGTTTTTTGCTTAGAAGAGACTAAGAACAAAATCGTTCACAGGTTTTCTATGAAGCTGCTGGACTGGCACGTTCCAGTCCCAATCCACTCACTTCTACTAGAAGTAATAGCTCTTCAGGGTAATATTCTGTATAGTAACGTCCCAGACTGTCAATAAGCATCACCTAAAAGAAACCTCACCCTCATGCTGAATCCTGAACCGCGTTTTTCCTCTTTATTAATTAGCTTTTCCAAGTAAACCAATGTCAGTACATCTCTTTTTTGTCTCTCGCTGCCCTGCCTCTTTAATCTCCTCATGTTTCATTTCTTTTCTGAGCTTCCCCCTCTCACACACAGACAGAGACACATGGTTTATACGACTTTTTTAAGGGCTCGGCCCGCTAATGAAGTGTCTTGGGTTTTTACTTCATCTGTTAGGATTTTTTCCTTGTCACTTCCACAGAGGAAGAGATGATTTCCATCTCCTGGTTGCACAGATGTGTATGGAAAGGGAAGATCTGGCTCTATGAATGACCAAAATTAGGAGTACATCAGCTCAGCAATATTTTCTTTCTCCAAATGCAAAGGAATTTATTAGATGGGACTTTACCATGTCTCTCTCTTAAGTGACTACCACTAATTCAGGGCTTAGTCAAAATTCAGGGCTTGAGAAAAAATGCAGTGAGCTAAAGTTCAGAATACGTTCACAGAACAAAACAGTTCAGTTCAGATATGCTAAAAAGAAGGTCTCTGGTTACCGCAGGTCCATATATTTTTATCTGCACAAGGGACATTAATGTGATTCACTCGTCCCGTCACAAGACATAAATACATAACATGACCTTTAGCCCAGCCTATTAAGAAGAATGGGAAACCATCTGGGTCCCCAAATTCCGGCTACCGCAGCAAGACAACATCATACCACACTGTGATAACTCAGCCAGGGCAGTTCTGATCCGAGTTGAGTTTGAAGGGATTAGATTTCCATAGGAGGAAGAGAGAGCGTGCCTCAAGACCTCTGTCTAATGTTCCTTCCTCACGCAGACTCTCCAGGCAGTTTAAACATCTGCCGTAAAATCAGATGCACAGAATTACCCCGATTTTCTTGAGCACCCTTCATCCCTGGGCCGAAGCTCCACAACAAAAGAAATGAAACATCCCAGAGCTGTGGAAATCCTACGTTTTATTTCAGTGGTGACTTACAACATTACTGACGCAATGTTATGCTTTTCGCTTTCAGTCATAACCACATCAGTTCTCCAGCACAAAAAAAGAGATATATATATATTTATATATAAGTGCTATTTGTGTAAAATATAAGCCAGAAAAATCCCGGGAGGTCTATGAAATGTAAACACGCAAAACCAGAACAAACACGTCATCACCATTTGCCAGGGGACATGCCCGTAACACTGCTCCTCGGTGTATATCCTCAGTGAGCAGCTAAATTAGCCATAGATTTACAATTTCTACTCTTCGGATTCCTGACTAGAGGTCACATGAATTATGATGAAGGTCAAAGTGTAGAAGATCTTCATACCAAAGCAAAAAAAAAAAAAAATTACAGTTACTGATTTTACTTGTTCTTGATAAATATATATATGCACTATATATGTTGTGCAACCATATATATATATATATGGTTTTAGCTGCCTTAAGAGTTACTGTCTTGGAAAAGGAGCCTGAGATGGAAAGCAGCACAGAACAGAGCTGTATTCACACAGGAAAGGCAGAAACTCATTTGCAAGATGATTAGACAACACAAAACTGCAATCGGACATTCAAACCTCCTCACCTCTCCTACAATTTGTCCTTGACCCTGACTTTTTGCAGGCAGTTCCGTTCTCCCACCTCTCTTCAGAGAGCTGAAGCATCGCAGAGAATCTGGATGCAGCTGAAGGAGAGGACACTGAAAACACGCTACCGAGTTACATCGTGGTAACCTGGGTCCTGCAACTTTATCAGCTGTGGAGAAAAGAGCAAAAGGGATGCAAGAAAACCCCAAGTTTTGGGTTCTCCTGTCCCACCACTATCTGCCAGAAGGACCACAGAAGAACCTGACCAAGTTACCGGTTCTATTTCATGGTCACTATGCGGATTAGATGTTTTTCTGTAAAAAACGCTGCATCCGTTCTATGTTATTTAGTAGATTTGACATAGACTAGTTATGAACTTAAAAACAAAAATGCCAACAGCAATTAGGATTTAAAAATTAAATATATACTATCAAATTCACTACGCAATTTCAGCAACTCCAAATCCATATGGAAAATTGTGTTGAATGTAAAGAATCAGTCTAAAAAAAGCGGATATATCTATTCACTGTGTTTTTTTCCATCTCCTTAAGTCCAGCAGCCCAATCTACAGGCCGTGGGTTTGGCTCTTTTAAATAGGAAATGCTTCTCTTACTTCCCTTCATGTAGAAGGGGAAAAAACATCCAAAAAGGAACATTTACAATAGCAACATTCACAGTTTAAATGTTTTTTTCTCAATGTGTGAATAGTGCTGTGAAAATGGACCTTAACACAAAGCTCAAAGCAGACAAGAGAGCTTATTCCTAAACTCCTTTGCTAGAAGAGGACGTAGGGCACAGCACGAGTGAGAAGGGTCCTAGAGAAGCACCACTGTGCTCCACAAAGGCAGCAGCAGCAGCTCTCCTGCTCCTCCTCCGCCCTTCCCATTCACCCAGCGGCAGGCATGACAGGGCTTTGAAAAATCACCTTACGAGGGCACGATCCTGAAACCGTGACTAATTCCCAGGGAGACTCATTCACCCCAGCAGTCCTAGGGTACAGGGTGATATCTGAAGCAGGAGAAGTGCCGTGTCTGGCCAGCAACGGCCACGGCACTCGTATAGGTCTGGAGGCAGACGGGCGCTGGTGGGGTCCTACACGGTTACGGAGCTTTAGAAGAAGGGCTGGCTCGCAGAGCACGTGTAATTAATTCTTACTGCTCCTTGCCAGAGGTTTTCAACCTTAATCTCCCTGCCTGAATTAACATCTTTATTTTACTGCAACCAGTCATAAAAAGGGGGAGCAGGGGGGGTATATATTTTTTTAAAGCTGAATTTGCTGTGCCTAGACCAAGCAACCTGTGGCCACAGAGCAATATGAAATGTGGGATGATGACTCAAGACGAGGGATTCATAAAGCAGTAAGAAAGTAAGAGAGCAAACAACCCGAGCACCCTGGCTGAACATCGCCTTTGATCGTCATAAGCGCACGTGAACGTCCTAACTCTGGTTTCCCAACTTGGTGTTCTGACGTAAAAGAGCTGTACGCAAGGAAAACAGAGAGATGGAAATTCTAACGGGAGCTACTGATTTCTGCAGATAAAGACAGGGCCTCAGGAAGGAGGATGCTTTCTCTTCCTTGACTTTACACAAGGACAAAAACCCCTTCCTGAAAGCAACCTTTGCCACGGCTACACTCCAACCTCAAATCTTTGACGGGCACAAAGCTGGTACTATTGTGCAACGACATGTTGGTTTCATGATGGAGTAGCTTTGGTTTCAAGAAAGTTCCAGGAGATGCATCCCTGACGGGCACTCAGGATAAAGGTCAGCAGACAGCAAACAATGTGCCCTCGCTGTGGTCACTCAAACTACCACAAGTCTGAGTCTGCCCTCGTCCAGACCTGGTGAGCTCCAAGACTGTCATACTTTGCTCTTACAGACTTCCCTGGGTTCATTCAGAGGATGAAGAGAGGACAAGACGGATGGTGTTTACACGGATGCTTTTGCTCTGTGATCTACTTTACCTGCTTCTGCTCAAGCTCATAATACAGTTTCAGATGCTACCTTGGAAGATGTTCCTTACGCTCAACCCCCACAAGCTGAGCTCAGCAAGTGGAGGCTCAGGTGCCGAAGAGGTTGGGCTGTGTGAGACATGCAGGTTCCTAGTGCTGGGTCATGTACACGAGAGAGAGTGTCAGGATCTCATGGGCTTGTCTGAGATGATAATGCTACAGATTTTAAAGAAAGAGCCTGTCTGGTTACTCAGCCTGACCCGAAGTGTCTTAAAGCTCACTCACCTGTCACTGGATGCGTCTTCCTTGAGCAGATGCCTGAGGAGCCCTTTCCCACAGCCAATCAAAAGGCTACAGACCAATAGTAAAGAGCGTGTTTCCCTCAGGTGCAGTTCTGCAGAACTGCACAGTCACCTCAGAGCCGCAGGGCTCTGACAGGAGCGACTTGCTAAAGGTTAGACGAGTTGAGGCAGCACCCAGCTCTCCTCTCTTCTCCTATGACTCGATTCTTTTGAATCTGAATGAAACCGTACTGAACTCAATGGAGGATCCCTGTTTCTTTTAGTGATTTCCAGACAGTACTCAAACCTCACGGCTGCCTGCTAGGAGGTCGTGGGCTCCTTTGTAACGAAAAACACGACCCTTAAAGCTGAAGGTCCACAGAAGGGAGAAGCCTCCACCTCATTTCTTGCGCTCATCGTACCTAGTGTGTAACAACAGCATCCAATATACAGCTGGCCTTAGCACTCCCTTAGACACCACAAAGAGTGAGTAACAAGGTGGAAGAAAATCCCATTTCTCCACCCCTTTCACACATTAGTGACTTCATGACTTGAAGTTCTGTCCAGATTGCTAAGAGCAGCGATCCTGTTTCTGTCCAGTATGGAAGTCGTTCCCTACCATCTCACAGACACTAACCCATCCCTTCCCCCCCTGCAACACCTCTTCCAAAGACACACTACACTCCTCAGCTCAGCTTTCTCTTAGCTCAGTTATGAAGCTTTGAAGTAATTAAAAAAGAAAAAAATCAGTCTGGATTGATAGCTTCAAACCTTTTTTGTTTTTTTAGCAATTAGGGTCTGCAATGGCATTGAAGAACGCTCCCATCTCCACGCTTTTGCCACTGGAGCATGGAAACAATTTGCTACACCAAGTTCCTTTCGGGGATACCGAGTGTCGATGTGCTATGTCTTGGAGGGAGAAAAGGTTCCATACAGCACTGTCAAAACCCCCTCATCGCTGCCTTAATTACGCAGAACAGCCTCTGACTTTGGGCAGTGTAGAGCTCAGCTCCAAACGAGCCAACCCGTTTATTTTTAAAGGATGCAGTATTGGCGTGAGCTGAAATAAACTCCAAAGAACAATCGGTCCCCTTGTTTTGGGGACTGCTCTTGCAAACAGAACAAGAGGAGGTGCCTGCAGGACTTACACCAGGCCACATCCACTGAGAGGACCCTACTTAGTTTTACACATGCAGTGTGCAGGTTACTCAAAACGCTTGCCTTTAGAAATGGTTTTCAGCACAGCTTTTTGCTGCTATATTCTTTCTTTCCAGACTTCTCAGGCTGGATTTGAAAAACAAACTGGATCTCTGCATTTTTTACTTGTTTTTCATCGAAAAAGAGACAATGTTTGTGAGAATCTGAAAAAACTTAATTATTAAATAAATAGATAGATAGATAGGTGTCAGTTTGAAAGTCACACACAACGATCAGTCCAGCAGAAAGTGAAGTTGTGTGTCCTGCGCAGGACTTTTATGATACCTGGCAACCATTCCAAAGGCCTGACTGGAGACGGGCCATTGTAGGCATCACCAAGAGCTTTGCAGGAGACAAGACAGCTGCTGACAGACAGACACTCCACTTCTTTTACCAGTGGTTTTCCTCTGCTGTGAGTTTGAATCGGGATATGAATTATAACAGCGACTCTTAGGACAGTTTGGCACATCTAAGGGAAAACTTGCAGTGGAGTAAAGCCATGGCAGCTTTACTGACGCTGGCAGAGACACACCAGTTAACGGTGAATGAGTTCCCTGGGATTTTGTAGTGTTGTAAGTCCTTCAGACTTGTCCTGGACTCTGTCACGGGTTCACTGGTGCTTTGGTGATGTCCCCTGCACCTTCGCTCACCTGCAGCACAGTAAATGTCATGCTGCCCACAACAGCGTTGTAAGATGCCACCACAGAAATTCAGCGGTGTTACTGCTGTTTTATTTCAGCTTCCCTAAGGAAATCTGATTGAAGGGGCATGGGGGAAGCGGCTCCCTGGCAAAATGGACCAGCAGCCCACACGCCGAGGGACAACTCCAGAGACCTATCGAGGCAGCAACTCGAACGGGCACTGAATGCTGCAAGACTCATGGCAGAGCCTTGAGGCTTCTGCTGCTTTTTGCTCATAGACAATCTCCTGAGACCCGAAACCACGCAAAGAACTGCCTCAGAGCAGAAACCCAGCAGAAAGCCTCACAGCTCGGCAGCACAGTCTTTATCTTGGGGTGGTGGTAGTAGATGAGGCATCTGTTTTGGCAGTCCAGGGCTCTCTGCAGAGTGTTTGCCAAGGAAAGCCAACGCTGACCATTACCGTACCCAAGGTCCTGGCAAAGCATCCCTTAACAAGTCTCGCTGTAGAAACTAAAAGCCAGCGTGGGTTTTTTCCCTCCCCTTCCTCCCAGCAGTCCTCCCGAGAGCACATCAGTCTGCAGTGCATCTTCCTCATTCCAAGCACAGATAAGATCTCTGCGAACTTGTATCCAAACCCTTTTATCCACCTTTTGCCTCAAGAGGGAAAAGACTTTAAAGACCTGAAAATGCTAAGGCATCATTATACAACGTGAGAATTCCTGACATTTCTGAAGAACTGCTTTTTCCTGGTGTATGACCTTCTTTCTCAACCTACTCCCCTGGATTTGACAATGACATCACTTCTAGTCAGCATTTATGAGACAAAGTTAATATGAGGACTCACATTCCTTACATCTCAAAGACTTTCTATCTCATCACCATGGGAAGGTCATGCAAGGAAAGACAGTGGCCGTGTCTCAGTACACCCTTACTCGGCATAATCGCCTGTGGAGATGGAGCCTCCTCTTCCATAGTGTCCTAGACACAACACAGAGAAGCCAGTGCAAATCTTGATGTATGTCTCCATAACCTTACTTCCTAACAATCCATCCCATGTTTCCAGTTTCAGAATGCGAGATCCAAGTCCAATGAAAATCAGAAATGATTTGCAGGAACTGTGTTACCGTGATAACAATACATTTTCCTTAGAACAGACACCTAAACCTCACTCATACAATGACATTTAAACATATTGTCCTTAGAAGAAGCACATAAACACCCTGACCCTCAGGTTTATTACACCAGTCTTAGCGAGTCTGATGTTGCTCAGTTTAATTCTCCTTATCAGCATCAGATGATCCGTACTGGAGTTAATGAGAAGCACAGCGGGAACGTGGACTGTCAGCTCACTGGATTCACCCTCAACACTGCAGCAATGCGCACAACATGAAAACGAAGGCACTGTCCCCCTTTACAGACTGAAAAACAAAAGAGGAATCTGAGACAGCCTAGCAAATTCAATCCCTTTTGTGGCAAAGCAGGATAATGAAAATGCCACCTAAATTTGCAACAAGCTTATACTGAGCTCAGCACCGTCACCTTGATTCACAATGAGGACCAGCAGGTTTCAACTCAAGAGTCTTCTCAAAGTGCAGCAAGTATTATAACACAGAAGAACAAATAAAGTAAGATTTTCTAGAAAGAAAAGAAATATTGAAAATTAAGACATCGCTGGCCTTACTGCCCTAACGACCCCACTCCCTTACGCGAACACGCAGAACACTTCGTGACCCGCTGAACACTGCCACTGAGCCCATCTTGCAAGGTTCTTCGCTTGTCAGCTCTCCGCCCAAAGGCGTGATTTTGGGAGCGTACGCTGCGGTGCAGAGTACAGACTGTCACCGCGTTTGGCCCCAAGCCCCAGGCCTGGGGGTTAAAGCAGGCTGTCTGAACAGATGTAAAAAGGTTAGAGTTTTCACAGCACAAAGGTTCTTTCTGCAAGGTGTACACACGAGAGGCCCCAAGCCTTCCCC
Organism: Buceros rhinoceros silvestris; assembly: GCF_000710305.1. Taxonomy (NCBI): domain Eukaryota; kingdom Metazoa; phylum Chordata; class Aves; order Bucerotiformes; family Bucerotidae; genus Buceros; species Buceros rhinoceros. The sequence continues at coordinate 20,175 of NW_010410996.1, read as the reverse complement.
ACAGATGAGATGCAAAGAGGTTATGCTGACTACAGCAAACCATCACTAAACCACCACATCATAAACCCAACAGCTTTATCACGGCCGAGTTTTATTCAGTGGGTACTGATACCGGACTGCACGTCCTGTAGGCTTTAATACAACAGATGGAACTCTGCCCAGAAAAAGGTATTTAAATTCAGATGTAACACCAAGTGGGGATCCGAAAAGCGTTCCATTATGAAACAGGCTGCTCTGTGGGACAGGAACTATTTTCTTTCTGCGGCCATAGTTGATAGAAGGAAAAGACCTTCATGTTGGGCAAGGAGGCTGAGGTTAGGTGTTAGGAGACTTCTTCTCCTCTGCAGAAGTAGCCTGGAGAGGCTGGGGATGTCCTTCACCGACCCTCTGTCAGAGGACAGACCAGAGCGACCGGTGTCAGATGAAGGATGAAGGATGGCAGAACTCCCCAGGTCCCTTGCAGCATCATTTCCTGACACTGTAACAGTTGGGTTACTGTGTTGTTGTGGTTTCCACTAACGAGCAATAAGGATTAATACAAACAAACAGCAAAGGGCTTTGATTGCGTGATTGCATTTAATCTCTTACTAATTATCAGCCTGCCTCAGACAGGGAATGTGTTTTAGGGTTTGTGCTGGGCAGAGGAGTCCCATCTCCAAACAAGGCAGCTGGTTATTCATTCTGGCTTTGTGATTCCCCGCTGGTTTAAGCACTGGCGTCTATTTGTAGTCCCTGCACCTATTCATGGAGAGAAGCATGACAGTTTATTTTTAGTTTTATTTTAAAGCCTGACTAATCTTCGCTGCACCGCAGACTAGGCTGATCTCTTGATAAATCTTAGCTTAGATTGGTGGTGAGCTGCAAGAAGACACCAAATGCTTTTTTCAATTAATCCTCTTTTATATCTACCCTTAGAGGAGGGTAGGGAAGGCACAGAAAACAGCCAGAAGCCATGCAACGATCCCCAAGGATTCTAGTGCCGTTTCACACCCAGCAGAGCTGTGAGGAGGACAAACAGCTGACTCCATCTGCCCTGACTTGACGACCTAGATCTTGGCTTCCACCCAGCTGGGCAAAGGTAGAGAAGCAAATACTTTCTCTTAATCTGTGCTGGAGTAACAGCCACGTGGAAAAAGGGAGAGCTCTGGCAGGAGCTCCCCGTTTCACCAGAGACCTTAGTCAGACCTCAGTGAGAAAAAAACCCTTGGCTTTAGGTTCCTGATGCGCTCTGCAGGCAGGAAGAACGCAGCCTTTATTCTTCCAAGTAACCTCGCAGGGACTGCTTATGAGCAGGCATTGCAAAAGCAGGCTTGAACTCTTCTGCCCCACGCTTAAGTAATCCTCCTTTCCTTTCCATTTCAGGGAAGGAATAAGAAGATGCAAGAAAACAGTGGATAAAGCCGATTTTTTTGGTGAAATCACACCTAGATGCACTTTGCAGCTGATTTTTATTGAACTGTGGGCAGGAGAACACCTCGTAAGGGCAAGTAAACGCCTCTAAATATATTCGATCAAATCTTATAAATGAGACTCTAGCCGTAGCATTTTGCCTTTCTTGGGGCATGAATTCCAGCTCTTAAATCCCCTGGCCAACCCCCCTCACACCTCTGCAGGGCAATAGCTGAGTGGGGTAGGGCTTAACAACCTGCAGAGAGCCCAGTGGCCACCAGCCGTCGGCAAGGGATGGCCCGGCCGGCTGCAGGAGGGAGGACAAGGTACAATTGCAGGGGTGGGTGGGGAATAGCAAAAAGCAGCATCGCTCTTGTTACAGACAGAACTCGTGGGGTTTCTGGTAATTCTCTATTTTTATCTGGGTCATGAACAACGCCTGTGTCGAAACCAGTGCATTACGCACACCAGAGGCTGGGGCCCTGCCCAGTCACCCGTACGTGGGCGCGCGGCAGCCTTCCCCGGGGACTCCGTTACAGCCAGCCCTGCCGGCTGAACGGTCATCAACACAGGGCAGGCAAAAAGGACTTATCATCCCCCAGCCTTGAGGATTTTCATGACATTTAGCAATTTTTATTTTACTTTACCTTTTTCTTCCCTTTTTCCTTTTTTTCTCTTTCTTTTTTTCTTCGCTCTTTCCATCTGATTTGTAACGTTTCCTTTCTCAGTCGCAAGCAGGAGGGAGTTGCCTCGAATATCCCTGAATCATGATTCTATCTGGGTTTACTGCATAGCTAAAACATCCACTCAGGACAACCCCACCACTGATGTGGCCCCACAGGGTCCCCACGGGCCACCTCTCTTCCTCCCCACTGTCTGTTTTTCAGTGGATGACACTCTAGGATCACTCCTTGCCCTTAGTAAGTAGATCCTACCACGGAACTGCACCCTACATGGGGAAGGAATATTTTCTTTCCTGCTAAAAGGCAGCTTTGGGACAGTGGTGGATGAAGAAACTGGGGATAAACAAGTGCTCTCCTTCCTATTTTGCATGCTGAGGATGTCCAGAAAGAAACCTGTGGAAAGTCTCAAAACCCCAGAGGGCAACAGGATCCTACTGCAGAACAAGGAGGGAGGACTTTTTTCATTTCCATTAGGGCCTTTGGACCTTTCTCCTCCCAAAGGAAGCTCTAAAGCAAGTATCTAGCAGGTCATCTGGGCACAGCTTAGACAATTCAAGTGCCCTGTGATACATTAGAGCGATTTGTCCAGCCTGCTCATGGAAGTTTTTTAAGGAATTTATCTTCCACAAGTTCCCCCGAGAATCTCCAGAACCATCTAATGAATCTTATCATTAACACATAAACATGTGCATAGATTTGGACTTTTATCAGTAAATCCAAGCTCATTTTTCCCTCTGAATATTCCTAATTATATCTCACGAGGACCAAGCAAGTTAACGTCCCTCCTTTCTCCACGGTGTACAAACTCTTGTTTTACGTTGCAGCGCTACATCTCAGCTCAGAGCCCAGCAGAACATCTGCAGGTAAGCACAGGCAACTGACTGAAAACCTCCATGAAGACCACCCTTTGTCCTTCCCATGGCAAGAGCGGTAGGGGCTAGTTCTGCTTCCCCCTCTAATCTCAGCAGCCTGGTACAGAAAACTCACTTCTAACAAAGCCCTGACAAAAAGAAAGAGCCTGTGCTTTGACCTTCAAGTTTCTCCACGAAGACCGCGGTGCTGCCATGCATTTGAGGTCGGCTGTTTGGCCCCGGCTGCTCCCAGCTTTGCCGAACCGCTGAGGTCTCCCACTCCCTCTGAAATGGGATCACACTTTTACTTCTATAAAGCTGCAGCGAAGCATGTTCTGGCTTGAAGAGTTGGCAAGAGCAGCTGCCTGCTCTCTGGTTTATTGCTTTTCCAAGAAACGATCAATGCCACCTGCCAGGTGCCTCAGCGAAGCGAGGCATCCCTCAGCCCTGATTCCTGGTTCTATCCCTGTCCACAGGACTCGTTAAGGGCCCATAAAGGACAGCCAGGCAGATTCAGGTCTTGCCTGTTCAGCTAATGAGGTTATAATATCTGTTCTAGACCATCAACTTCCTATTTCTGCACATTAAACCTGTCTTTGGTCTTGTTCCTACATATCAAAGCCTAGCTGAAGTGCGAAGAGAGGAAGAGCTGAAGAAAAATCTGCACTAATAAAGATACAATAACAATTACCCGCCTACAGTGACGCCTGCGCACACCAGCCGTCGCAACGGGAAAAGCTGGTGTGGGAAGGGGAGGACACGTGGACTTTGATGAAGCTGCAGAGCCCTCAGCAAGCTCTGAATTTGGCCCCAAGACTTGCAAGTCCCTGCTCATGAGGCATGAGGGTAGAACTACGGACAGCAGCCGACCTCAGCTACCCGCTGAGGAAAGAACGGTCGCTCTCTGGGCAGAAGCAGCACCTAGAGAATGACCCACACCCAACTCTCACAGATCTAACACGAAAACTCTGGCACAGCCATTTGGGGGAGCATATTAGTCCTAAGTGGAAAAATTTATGATGATTGGTGTTTACTCAATTATCTTGTTGTTTCAACAAGCATATTTAGGATCATATGACGACATCGACCCAATTTCCTCCTTGGCACATCTGTCCAACACCTGTATTTTCCTACAAGACATTTATAGGCTGTGAATAGTGCAGGTTAATGCCTGTGTGTTTCTCAAATCACATTTTAAAGACTTTCTGCCATTTCTGTAACAAATACTCCACACTACGAGCAATGTAGTTCTTACCTGGAGTCACCAATCAAATCCTTTAGTGAGAATAGACGAAGACTAAAGACAATCCAAACAACCAAAGAAAACTGATTGTACAGACGTGAGAATGCACGACGACAGCTTTAAGCAGTTTTAAAGCAATGCAGTCCTGTACCAGGGTTTCTTCAGAGACTTTTGAAAAAGCAAGCACTGCGTCAACCAGTTTTGTAAGCTTAAAGGGGTTGTGTGAACCCCCGGAGAACAGCCGCTGGCGTTGCCAACACCAGAACGCAGAACTATATGTTGATCTTGGTATTGGAGACGGAAAAAATTGTGCCCTCAAATCGCACCACTGGCACGTTTCCTTTCCAAGTGAATTGCCCTCTTCTCCTCATGATGCTTTTTGTACTAAACCCTTAAAAGAATTTCCAGGAAATTTTTTTGATTTAAATTCAGGGGGGGAATCCAAGCAAGGAAAAGCCATTATGAAAATTCTTCATACATAGAGTAAAACCAGAACTTCAGAGCTCATCCATTTACCTTCTGTTTTCTTAGAAAATTAGAACACTGCAGTCTCTCCCTACAAATGTAGTGGTCAGAAAAACATTTGTGGATTTACGGAATGTATTAAAAAGGCCTTAAAATCTTCTGCAATGCTTTTACCACCATTCCATGCTATTTCTGCAAAGCTGTATCAAAAACTAGCAGGCATCAGACACTCTTTTTTTCCCCTTAAATTTTGATTTTTATAGTTACCACACAGATTCTAATCTAAAACAGTAATTTAGTAAATGTCAGGAGGCATTTTCTTTACAAAAGTTAAACAAAATGAGTTTTGCATTGGAATTTCGAAACTCGGGGAATCCCTTTCAACCAAAACCCATTCAGCCTGTTTGTTAATGCCTAGAAAAACTGCTAGAGCTGCTTAAAGCTTGGGAGTAGGTGACAAAGCTCCAGGAAAAATATATAAAGAACAGAAAAATGACCCCACAGCTTTCATAACGTCCTGAGAAATCCCAGTGCTACAGAAGTCTTGCACTACGTTCTCACTAAAACACACGACACGCAGCCATCGGGGAGAAGGGTTTGCATTTTCTGCTGCTGAAGACCATTAATAATTCACTGCTGACTGACAGTCCTTGGTTGCCATAGTAATGTCTGAGATCTCTATTCATAAAAACGTATTTGGGCTGCTTTGAACGTGAAGGGAAGACGTGTAACCACTAAGGCTGAGGCTGCCCCGTAAAGGAAGGCAGGAGGAGCGGTGGCTGATGCACCAGATGCTTTGCGGTGCTGCCACACAGCACCCACCCAAGGAGGGTCTTGTAGCTTAGTCCATTTCTACCAGCTTGAAGTAATTATTACTATTAACACCACATAATTCACTGCTGCATGAGTTGCACATACAGTCCCCCTTGCTCCGCTAGTAGGGCCACTCCTCGATGATGGATGGAGCCCCAGCATGGTGTAATACCATGAGCACTTTTCTTTTGGGAGAGGCAGGGTGAATTTTACAGAGCGGAGGGTGTTGGTGTTGAAAGCGAGTGGAACTGGAAGGGAGGGGAGCTGGGCTCATCCCTGGACCTGGTCCAGCCTGGCTCAGCTGTGGCCGAAACGTGCAACCACTAATGGCAGTTTTGTGATATATGTGATCCGAGTGATTGCAGTTCCCACAAACCACAAAAACATTACTTGTGGTAGACATTGCTGAGAGAAGCCAAAGGACAAATTGCCTGTTGGGACTCGATTCACTCCCTGCAAGAGGCAGGCTGAGATTTTTCTAACACACACAACCCAGATGTTTGAATATTGGGAGGCCTGTCTGAAAGACCGTACTGAAGCGGAGCTGTCACCTTCCTACCCACAGACAAATACCAACCGAGATCTGTTCTTCTTGGTGGCTTGTTCAGCATCACTCATGAACGCTGAATTCACTCTGGCTGAGAGCGAGCACGGTAACGTGAAGTAAAGCCACCAGGTAACAATGGTTCAGATTAAAAACTAAGGCTGGAAAGAAAAACCATCTGAGGAACTGCCTATGACTGAGCACTGAAAAGCAACTGAAGGGGGAAAGCTTGGTGTGCGTGTATCTGGGATGAGCTGTGACTAAGCCAGTAACGAGAAGAGGGCAACAGGTGAGAGAAAGTTAATTCATCTTCTCTTCTGATGCACTAGAATATGAGTAGCCACCTTCAAAGTGGATAAAAAAACCCCACACTAAGAATGGTATCTATTTACCTAGACTGGGTTTTAGTTTCCTAAAGAATGGGTGCAGTTGGTGGGTCAGCCTTGGGGTTCAGGTTCTTGTGTGGAGAACTGATGTTCCCCAGGCCAGGCGCTCTGAGGTCAGCAGGTGAGGTCGCAGGTGAGGGCTCGAGCAGCACCCGGCAGGGCGGACCAGCCGCCCCCTGCTCAGGCTGACCAGAAGGGTTAGCGTGATACCGGACACGGGCTAATATTCCCAGCCGACAGCTGAGGCACCGGGCTAACATAGCCGCACAACTCTCCTCGGCTGGAGCTGCCTCACATGCCCCCAGCCCAGAGCAGTAGCAGAGTGGCCTCAGCACAGCAGCTCTTTCAAACCTGCACCTTGAGGCTAGTGGCAATAACAACATTTCAGTTCTCTGAGTCCATTCCTGACCAAGCGTAGCTCTTTCTGTACCGCAAGCACCCACCTGCATGTCCCAAACTGAGTTCTACCAGCAGTGACTGTATACAGCAGCAACAAGCAAACAGGGAGGAGCATAGTCTAATCTTTCTCTGCATCTTAAAAAATGTGATTTGTTGGGTTTGATGATAGGAACCACTCTCTTCCCTTCCCACCCCACTTTGGGGAGCACCCAAAGGAAATCACAGATGCAATTTTCATTACAAAGCAGATCTGAGCATTACGAACTCGAGGTATTTAACACAGTGAGTCTTTGCCATCCAACTGCTGGCAGAACTGAATTCCAGCTTCTTATTTTTCTAAGGTAGGGAAAAATGTCACTTATTTTTCTAAGGTAGGAAAAAAAAGTCACTCCACAATGCAACTTGGAAGCGGTCCTGTCAGTGCATTCCCAAACGGAGTTTCATTAGCCTCTTTACGGCACTCTCCTCACAGCCTCATTAGGGAAGCATCTGCTTGGTTTGCTGGGGTTTTCTCAAGTCATCTCTTTTCCGTGCTCACTACACCCTCCCGTGTAGCCTGGCTGTGCCCCTGCGGTTATACATCACTGTTCGGCAGCAGCATTTACTGGTAAAAAAACGCCCCGTGAAGGGAGAACTGGCAACACTCACTTTTTAGCCCCTATTTCTGCCTATCGGGTGAATGTTTCTGGGCTCTACCTGATGGTTTTTTTCTCCGGAAGAGCCACAAGCGATTGCACGTTGCTTGTTTTTTCACCCACTGCAGGAGGGAACGAGGAGAAGTTTGCAGCAAGCTCTGACACGGCTGGTGATATTTCTAAGACAAGTATGACTCAAATTCATCTGGTGCATAAAATCCAGTGGTTTAACTAGCTGCCAGGCTCAAACTTGCCAAGTGTCCCCGGTACTCCTAGCTGGTCATCAGAAACCAGCAGAGTCAAAAGCAATTCTTTAACCCCACCTCCTGGCCTCATCTGGGCAGGCACATCAGAGCCCGGCCAAAGCAGGCGAAGCTGCTCGAACTCACAGTGAACTGAAAGATGGGGTTTCTTCCGAGGATGCGCTGGGAAGCTGTTGTGGTGCAGGCAAAGGTCCCGAGCTGGCTGTGCTGCACCTCCAAGGCAGAGCCAGCCACCTCCCCTTTGCTTTGAGTGAGTGTATCTGGGTGAGGAAAGAGCACAGAGCCCACGAGCCAAACCGATGGCTTCGCTGCGGGCAAGCCTGCACGGTTCCAGGCAGAGGGCTGGCATGTCTGTGAGCAGCTGCGAAGGACTCCTACGGACTTTCAGATCGACGGGTAACCCAGCAAAGCACCGGAACACGCGCGTGACACGCATCATGTATTCGGTGGAAGTCTGGACTTGAGCAAAAAGCTCAGGCTACTCCACGGACATGGCTTTCTCCTGCCAGCCACACGGGCAACGGTCTCCCTGGAAGAAGAGCCAACCCAAAATGAGATTTTCCTCAACTACCGCTGATGAGAAGCGATTGCTGGGACATGGGCAAACTGAGCAGCCTGTGCTGGCAAACCCCAACAAACCACGTGGAGTCGGCCAGCAGAGCTGCAATTAATGAGTGCCACCTCCCTCTCGTGCCTTTGTAATTAATTTTTATTGGTTCCCTCAGTGGGTGAAGATTTAAAAAGTACCTAGCGGGCTCAATAGCTACCTTTCACCTGTTAACACTGTGAAAATCCCACAGCAGAATGTGCTTCAATTTGAAACCCACCAAAACGTGCTCGAATGGTGCCACTGCTACGGAATCCACAGGTGAAGATGGAGACTGCTACTTGTGTTACCGCTGCTGACCAGTCTCTCTCCTCGCTGGAGGAGACACTGGTCGATACCCTTTGACTTCGTTTTCACCTCATCTTTGTGGGACCTTGTGGCACTTGTAAAAACCAACCATGAATCACTGCAGCAAGTTAATGCTGATGGGGGGGAAACACTAACAGTGGCACAGCTCGCCAGGGATGGCAGTCAGCTGCACAAAAGGACTTCAGAAGAGGACTAGATTTAAGGCTAAATTCTGTCCCACACGCATCACTTCAGTATTTCAAAAGGAATTAAGAGAGTAGTTCTTTGAAGGAGGGATCTGAGAAGACACTGAAAGACATGGATCTGGCTTAGCCAGCTGCTACCCCACCTCTGTGAGAGACCTGTTGAAACACGACACATTACCCCAGAAATTGTTAAAGAAACCATTGGCTTCACGTAGGTTTTGACTCTCCTCTTCCTTAGTGCTTTTTGGTAACAGTCCACAAAACAAACAGTGATGGAAGGCTTGTGAAATGCAATAAGCTGGTCTCCTGTCCCCAAGGATATTTCCATTCTGGCACCAGTGTATTTCCCAACACTGAAATTTCCCGTCTGTCCTTCAGGTGTGTATTTTTGGTGTCTCAAAAGCCTGGCTTTACAAACCGTCATTCATAAACACATCAGTTGCACAACAGTGCTTAGGAACAGCAGTTCCCAGAAATGCGGTCTGTTTCGAAAAATAAATAGTCTTTGTCAGGTTTTCAGATATTTTAAGCTTCAGGGGGAAATAAAAATCACCCAAGAGAAAGTGAAATGAGAACCTAAGCATTCCTGAGCAAATCAACACATCTGAGGACAACCTGGTACTTTCTTTTTGCAGGAAGAGGGAGGCCACTGCAGGTCCACACACAGACGCAAGTTCAGCCCCTCATCTGGCCTTCCTCCACTCTAGTCAGGCAGCAAAGGGGCAACCAGCATCACCTGGGATGAGAAGGGTGGGAAACAGATGACAGCTACTGAGATTTCCTTATAGTGTCTAAAATTATGGAAACATTTCACTTAGAGGGTGATGTACGGTCACCGCGTAACCCAGGGTAATTTCCAGGCACTAACGCACAGCTACAGGATGGTAATTAATTTCTCCCCCACATTTTCAGTTCTCAGTCAGGCCAAATCTGACCCCCAGGCGCCAACTGCTGTTCCTGCAGCTCCTGTTCAACGTGCCTGTCCAACCCGTGCCCTGTTTCTGCAGGTTTCCTCTCATCAGCTCTAACCAGTGACCAAGTGAGGACTTCCAGAGCTCCCTCTGCAGATGCAGGGTGGGGGCCTGCTCTTCCCACCACCTCCAGCACTCAGCGCGCAACGGCTAACAAGAGCAGCCATGCGATCTCAGGCATGTGCAGACTGCTGAAATCCTCCTGTATTTGCAGAAGGAGGAGGGACGCGATGGCTGCCGCACTGACTCACGTATCACAGCGATTTCGTACCCTCAATGCAGTGCCTGAATAGAAAATATTATGAGCTGTTTCCACCCAGTAGAATTAAACTGTCACTTAACACTTTCTCCAGTCAATTATATCAAGCCTACGCTGTTGTTACATCAGTTTGTCAAGGAGTCTAAGTAATGAAGCAGCCAATGTGCAGGTTGAAGAGCATGACACACAGCGAAAAATCACCTGTACTCAGCAAAGCAAACGGCCAGTCTGGACTGAGCGCTCGGGACACGGGGGGAAATGTCACTGATGAAATATTTCTGTTCCAAGTGTCTTTATTGTTGGCTGGCTCCGCAGGGTATGCTGGAGGCAGCCCAGAATGGACAGGAATAAAGACACTGACATTCAAGCCTTTCTGCAACGACATCTTCACTGTTCACTCAGGACAGGAAAACGCCTTGTTTTCTCCTGGTTTGGACAATACATCCCGCTCAGCTATCCCCACCATTATTCTGATTAGAAACATTTCTCTGCAGGTTAGGGAATACGTAAACCCTACAGACTGAGTTGGTTTCCGACTCCGCTCTCACCGCCGCCCCTGTGTCAAAGGGCTGTAACAACTGATGGTGTCTTTTTATTCGCTAGAAAGCCACAGGCACAGAGAAGTTCTGCCACACTCCTGCTGCAGCAGCTGGCTGGATCTCTGTAAGAAAGTCCAAAGCAGACAACTGTCTGTCTTCCCGCTGTCGGTGTCTGTAACAGTTAACGAACGGCCAGGCTCTGAGCCCCAGCCCTGGCTCCTGGATGCTGCCAGCACAATGACAAACAGTCGACGGATCTCCAAAGACACAGAGGCTTCCAAAGCACGCCTGACTCCGGAACTGAGGTACCTAAACTCAACAGCCTACCCCACTTGTGGAAAGGCAAACTAACCCCAGAGCACTGGGTACCACAACACCACTGCCTAAGGCAGGGAGCTGGGGACAACCCAGGTGGCCGATTGCTTTGGTCTCAATTTAGTGACGTATATTCCTGCTTTATGTTTCACAAAACCCTTAACGGCTGTGGACAGAAACATGTCATTGCTAAAGATTACGAGGAAAAAGATAAGTGTCTCAGCAAATTTAGCCAGATATGATAAATATCAACCAACACCCTGGGCTTTTACTCTTTGCACCTACTGCCAGGTTACCTCAAAAAACAGGGCTCACACAAGCACGACATCAATGTCACAAAGGGAACACTGCCTGAAAGATACGCAAGCCTTGGTTGCTGAGTGAAGGTGAAGGCTCCCTAGACCTCCCTGAGAGGGGCCGCAGCAGGCGTTGAAGCTTTATTCGGTTTGCAAGGTGCCACCCCGTGACACAAACTTGCTTCTGGAAAAGGGAGACGGGAATGTCCTCGAGGCACTCTGAGACTCGCTTGAGGAGATGGTGAGTGCTATGGAGCCCTTCTGCTCGTAACTCGGAGCCCAGTACCGTGCCTTTCCGAGGGTCCTCCAGGTTCCCCTTGGAAAGGGCTGCTGGGAACCCCCTCGGGAACAAACACCTGAAAACAAGATGGGAAAGCAAGCAAGAAGGAAGGTAACAGCAGCAGGCTTCCTACTGAGGCACTTTGCTAGTACCATGAGACAGGTTTGATAACGCTTTTGACCTATGTGGCTGTGAAAGTTCCTCCAGCGCTTTTTCTATCGATAAGAGCAGTATTTCCTGGCAGTTTCCAGCAGCGGACATTACCATCTGCCTGTTCTGAGTCGCCCTAAACTGTTGAGTGGGGGTTTCTGGATTGCGTTTGGCTTCCTGCCCTTGTTTGCTGCGATATAAATAGCAGCCAGGTGTTTATTAATTCCCATATGGGTGCGTGTGTGGGGACGCCATGTGCTTATACACATTTACATACATTTTTAAGGCCATAACTTTCCTCAGTTACTGTAGTAAGAGCAGTTCTTCTAGAGATAGGGACCAGATGCTTCATTAATGAGAGAGCTTTCTGTCTCAGAAACGTCAGTTTTCTGCCTCAGTATGTGCTCGGTGTGCTGCTGCTGCCACAGTATGGGGCCAAGAGCCCTCTGCATGTGCCGGCGCGCACATGAGCATCCAGAAGATGCCAAGAGCCTGCCAGGAAGCTGCCCAGTGGGTAAGAGCACTTACCTGAGGAGAATCAGTAACCAACTGAGATAAACTTTCACGAGTGATTTAGTCCAAATGGGAGCGAGCTTCTGGAGCGAACTTCTAGTCCACTCCCACAGCCCCAGTTACATGTTACATATATGTTGACATATTTTTAGCTTAAGGAAGCCACAGTCCTAGATGGTTGGTGGTAAAAATCGTAAGTGCTGGCCATAATTTTCACATTCTAGAAGAAATAACATTGATGTTCTTTATCCTTGGAGTGAGAACGCTGTTGAGAAACAGCGTCCAGGCTCTGTATGTGCCTGACCTGGGATGTGAAGGGTACCTCATCTGCCTCTATGCAGCCTGGTCATCTACATCATCCACACCCAGGCCAACCAACAGAGACAGGCAGGTCCCTACGGTTACCAGTGCCCCATGGGTACCAGCGTTAAAAACCAATGCTGCAAACCCACCACTGTGAACATCAACCATGCAAAGCACACCAATGAGTTTTGAGATTGACAGAGAAACAGCTCAACTCCTGGCAATTTTGGAAAAAACACCAGTGAGCCAGCTGAACACCAAATCAGGTGTGCCCCTGTATGCAGCCAGAGAAGAAGAAACACTCTACTCCAAACTAAACAAAACAGCACAGAGATGGCCAAACCTCGTCTCAACTGGCTGCCTTCACGGAGACCCCAAGTGAAACGTCAGTCTCTACAACCAGGAAAGAAAATTATTATTGAAGACAGAACAAAAGCCATGGAGGACAGAAATAAAAGAGTGCTCTATACATATGCACACACATACACCTAAGGTATATTATAGTTGTAGGTGGCAGTCTTCTGAGCAGAACAGAGGGTCCAATATGCCAGACAGACCCTCCTCTGCTGCCTGCCTGGGGCCTGGGTTAAGAGCATCACTAGGAAATGTCCTACCCTTGGACTATTATCCATTGCTGCTCTTCTGTTTGGGTGGTGACGAAGCCCAATGCATAGTCCAAGGGCAATCAAAAGAGGCTTTGGGGCCTTGGGACATTCCTCTAAGAAGGTGACATGCCCAGCTGAAGTGTCTCAACACCAATGCACACAACATCGGCAACAAACAGCAGGAGTTGGAAGCCACCGTGCTGCTAGAAGGCTACAACCTGGATGCCATTACTGAAACTTGGTGGGATACATCCCATGACCAGATTGTGGCTATCAATAGTGACAGGCTGTTCAGAAGGGACAGGCGAGGAAGGAGGAGCAGAGGTGTTGCCCGCTACGTCAAGAAATGGATAAAGCATGAGGAGATATCTCTAATGAATAGCCATGAGTAGGTTGAAAGCTTATGGGTAAGAATTAGAGACTGAGGCAACAAAGGGAACCTGTGGTTGGTGTCTACTACAGGCCACCCAATCAAGGGGAGCCTACTGATGAAGGCTTCTTACTCCAGCTCCAGGAGGTATAGTGCTTGCAGGCTCTCGTTCTGCTGAGGGACTTCAAACTATCCCGACATCTGATGGAAAAAAGATACAGCGAGCTGTGGGAATCCAGGAGACTCCTGGAATGCATCGAGGAGAATGTCTTCAGCCAGGTAATAGACAGCCCCACCAGAGGGGACGTGATGCTGGACCTGCTGGTTACCAATGCTAATGAGCTCATCGGTGATGTCAAGACTGGAGGCAGCCTGGGCTGCAGTGATCACGCACTGGTGAAGCTCACAGTCCTAAGGGATATGGGTCAGGTGAAGAGTCAAGGCAGGACCCTGAATTTTAGGGAAGCAAAAATTCCAGCTGTTCAAGAATTCGTCAAAAGGATCCTCTGGGAAATTCCCCTCAGTTGGGGTTTGGACTAGATGACCTTTAAAGGTCCCTTCCAACCCAAAGCATTCTGTGATTCTGTATAAATTTCAATGCCTACAGGAACAGCCCAGAATTTAACTCGTGTGTTGAGAAAACAGTGGAAAAGGCCACAGAGCAGAGAGCAGCCCAGAAAAATGACTGATTTTTGCCTTGGTGTTTATATTTTTAAAAGGTCAAGAAATAGATCAGTCGCAGCCGCATTCAAACAAGGTGCTTCAAGTTTGCCAGCAAAAGTTATTAAAAAAAAAAAAAAAGGCAAATACTGTTTCAGCCAACGCAAAATGTTTCCTTAACACAGTGATTTCCTTCACATTGGAACTCCCACCATTTCAGTTTGGTCTTCCTCTTTTCACTGACCTTTTTTTCAATGGAAAACCAGGTTTGAAACAAAAATGTTCAGGCTGACACTAAGCATTTCTTTTTTGAAAAGTAAAAATCCACTGTCTTTCATTTTTAAATTCCCCTTCCACCATCTTTCCTTTAAAACACCTCAGTGAATTTGATTTCTCAGACATGTCAGTGAACCTGAAATACGGCATTTTTGTGTATTTCACGCCGTTCCTCAGACGCCTGTAATTAGCGGGAGTGTTCTTTAGTTCTTTCATGCCTTGGTTCTTTTTTGCTCTTCCTTGTAAGAATCCCCAATTTGGAACTGCTTACACCACATCAAAGACGTTCTAGGTAAAAGTTAGAAAATATGATGATCTTTGAACCTGGTCTGTTATCTGTCCTGAGCACTGAGACGTGTATTGCAGCTAATTGTCTTAAAGCTTTAAGCACACTGAGAGGCTTTGAAATTAATATAGAAGTGGGATTAAATATATAAAAGCACCCTTATTTTTATTGCTTGCATGCCTCAGGAAATAGCATTGTAAACTAATGAGCTAAGTGTGAAATATTGAACCGACTTGGCAAGGCAGGAGTTTTCATCAGCAGATGGACGGTACCAGAGATGATGGATCTGACAGACCCAGCCAGAGTTTTCAAGAACTCACACAATTAATTGTTCTATTTCCATTGCAGCCCTTAGGGCTGGGGGAGGGAATTAAACCACACGGAAAATGTGTGTGTTTATTTGCTGAGTCCTGAGTGCATTTGTACACATGCATCTGTGTGGAGGTTCAGGGAGGAGGGTCTATATGTGTTTATTTCCCTCACAGAAAGCAAGAGTAAGGCAAGGCTTTGGAAAACCTCAGCCATTGTATCTCCCCGCAGCCTTTGCACCTCCAATCCATCACTGTAACTTGCTTTTTCCACAAACTTCAGAATGAATAAGCCCCTGTAGACTCCGTAAGAAGTATTTTAATCCTTGTGCATCTCTGTAAGGATCTAGGGTTAATGGCCAAGGGACAGCCAAAGGTTGGGGCCATGAGAACTGTTGTGTCATCGGACTGGTTTTAAGGAACATCAGCTATCTTCTGTAGAGCCTAATTCTGTTCTATTGAAATTGATGGGAGATTTGCGATCGACAGCAGTGACGTGAGGTCAGAGCCACAGCTAATATGTCTAATTAATAGACTACATCCACTCCATCTGTCCCACAAAATGTCCAGGAGAGAGCACAGGGTAAAACACCTCCATCCTGAGTCAGTGCTGCTCAAATCCTGCACAAAAATAAGTGAGAGCACTTTGATTTCTTCCTCTGAAGCATCTGGACATCTGTGCCAGCGCGTTTCATCCCATTTCCATTTAGAGGAATTTTGTGGGTAAATTACAGAGTAAAATCTCAGATGACAAGAAATCTGTGGGTGTGCTTGTGCATATTGCGTGGCAGGTCCCGAAAATCCGCTCTCCTGCGGAGGTGCCTGAAGCCACCATGAATCGCAGAGCTAGTTCTCCTGACTCACCTAGGTGTGTCCTGCTGTCCCTGTCCCACACTATGTGCCGGCAATCCCCCTTCCAGGCTTTGTCCTGACAACACAGCACATGGCTTTAGGACTCCAAGCTGCAAAACCACCATGGCCACACAACTAAAACACTAATCCTGTATAATAAATTAATTCTTCAGGTTCAAAGTTGTTCAGAAAATGTTGACGGATTAACTTGCATCCACAGGGCTCGATGCCAAGCAAGGCATTTATTATCTGTGCCTCCTGTGAGTTGAATTGACTAATAATCATCTGCCTACAGCCGGTAGAAAAGCTGCGTAAGCTCCACACCACGTGCTGTGGCTCATGTCAGAGAAATCAAACCACACACTCCTGGATCTGGACCAAACTGGTACTGTTGGGTGACCAGGTAGTACAGACAAACCGTACTCCAGACAATGAAACCTGGGATGAAAACAGAGAGTGTCTACAGAAGAACTTAGAACAATTCAGTGTGGAGAGAGGGAGTGAAGCACAGCTGAGGTTTGGGGTTTTCTTCCTCTTGAGTGATATACTGATGAAGTCAGGTATCGAGGCAGGGATCTCTGTAGCTTGCACGCAGCGTATCTGCCACTCTGAACAGAACGGAAGCTCTGCGTCCGTGCCACCTCACATCACATAAACACCATTATTTAGCAGACATAAAACTGCGAAGCACTTACAGCTACTGCACTAATCAAATCACAACGCTAAGCAATGACCCAGACTTCTGGATTTTCAACCACCACAATGTTTCAGCATGCTCTGCCGCTTCACTGGGTTTATTCTGTGGCAGGGTGCACACACAGACTGTTCTCTAGCACCCAGACCAACACAAGGGGAAGAGTCCACATCAGCATTACCAAACTCTCCGAAACACATCGATCACAAACTGGTAACAGCCACTGGCCCACACTGACTCCCCAGCCGTGCCTGCGAACTGGGAGAGCCCCGAGCCGTGGTGGGACGGCTCTGAGGCTGGTCTGCACGCCGGGGGTTGAGCTGGGACACCTGCTCTGCCTCTCTTTAATTTACTGCTGTAGACGCAGTGATAGTGTCTCCTAGTGGTTGTGCTCCTGAAGGAACAGACCCAAACTTCACACCTGAGCCTCCCCTTCTTCAAAGGCCCACAAAACACAAACACATCTCTAGAGCTTTAGAGTATCTAAACCAGCATCACTCAAATAGGTAAAATACAATAAACACTTTAAACACTCCAGGTTTAGTATCTGGCTTACACCACTGTACGCTGATTTAACATCTCAAACCCATCTCTAGGTTACACAAATACAGTGGGTTGTTTTTTCAAAGAGATAAATTGATGAGAGCCATAACAAAACCATGTGAAGCGAGCTGTTCGGGACTTTGCTCCAAGGTCTGAAGGCATGCACGGGCACCAATTGGATCAGACTCCATCTCATTTAACCTTTAGGTCCTCTCAGACCCTGTAAAAGCAAAGGAAACGCTTAAATGTTCTGCCTCAGTAAGCCTCCATGGGGTCAGCCTACCACCCTGTGGAGCCCTACACCAGCCACCACCATCTGTGAACACAAACGGGTGTCGCTGGGTCTCTGCAGTGATCCTACAGCGTATTGGACAGTAAGCCAAAGCCCCGCTAGCAAGGCAGACCCAGAAGACACACAGGTCTGGTTTTGCCATGATGGGGACATTGCCCTTCTCATTTTCAAGTGGTTGAAGTTCCCCGTCGTCTCTTGGAACAGAAAGATTCGGGCAGCAAACTTCCACACAGGGATAAGCTTAATCAAACAAGTGACTGAAAGAGAAAAATCATGAGTGGAAAGGCACAGAAGAGGAAATCTCTCCTAGCAAATCCTGGCTCTGAGCGACTACTACTTCTTAACAACAGGGTACAGATTTTCCTCCCTCTGTCTATATATGAGGGCCTTTTGTTGTTCATCAAGTATCCTGTCACAGCCCTGACAGCCCCATTTCGGATGTTCTACGTAAACTCCTCCACTGAAGGAGAAATAACATGCTGCAAAAACGACCGTGGTCAGAGTAGTTCTGTCTCCACAAAATAAAGCCTTTATACATTTCAGCCTTGACCCATGTATCCACCTGAACAGCCCAAGAGCCACCAGCAAACCTGCAGTTTGTCCCCACTTCCAGCGGGTCTGCATGTACCTGTGCATGGAGACGCTGCTCTGCTTGCAGCCACGGACCCTCTTCCCCGCTGTGCGGAGCCGGTGGAAAGCCTTTCTTGAGCACGGTCTGCTCAGTATTCGCTTGCCCTGATGAGTTTGCTGACCTTTGGGCCAGAGTTTAGAGCTTATCCCCATCCTCAGCTCTTTACTGGAGGGGAGGGAAAGATGACAGTTCAGTTTTGGAAGTGGTTCTCACTAGCAAAGAGGGATTGACAAGCGAAATGCTTCCCCCTCAACTTGTTCTCCGCACCTCCTTCAGCTACTGCCGAGCACTAGGTGAAGCAAAGCAAATCAACAGTTTCAGCTTATCTTTTCTAGGTGAGTTTCCTACAGAGGCTGAAAGCAAAGCCTAAACTTTTTGTTTTCTTTCCTCATCCCGACGTTTTAGCTCTCTCCATGCATTTGTTGAAGCCTTCTTGTGTTTGGTGCTCTGATCATTTTTAGCCCACCTGCTCAGCCAACTTCTCTGAAAAGCACCTCTCTTGCTCAACACCTTTAAAACCTCCCTTCACCCAAAGTTGACACATCCCTCTAACACAGCCACCTCTCATCATGCCTCCTCTTATTAAACCCCTGCACAACAGATCCCATGTTTCCCCAGCGGTCCGAAACCAGTGCAGACCTCTCCAGCCACCTCATGCGGGCACAGAACCAACCAGCAGGTGACCGGAAAAAAAAGTTGGGTTAGTCCAAGGATAGCGCAGGGACAGAGAAGACAGAGCTGCAACTCTACAGCGGGTTCCTCCACCTCCGAGCTCCCTCCTCGTGGCTCCACTTACTTGTTGACAGCATCTAGTTAAGTGATTTTGTTGTTGGAGGGAATGCTACAGGGCAGATGAAACTGCTACCAAAACAGAAACATACAAATTGGGAGCAGAAATTCCCGGCGAAGGCAAGGCCGTGGCTCGGTGTGAAGTCAGTCACCTCCGTCACGGTCCCGTGAAGAGCCAGGACTGCCCCACAGGTTCGCCCTCTGTCACACCTCGGGGACTGTTGTTTCCCTAAAGCAGCCAAAACTAACACTTTCTCACCTCCCACTCCTCCCGAGCCAGCTGCTGGGGGGCCGCTCCGCAGAGAGCTGGCTCCTTCCTCTGCCCAGGTAAGGGGCCACCGGTGTGCGCCCCCCTTCAGGCATGTGTCAGGTTATTTAAAGCAGCTCAGCAGGTCTTTCGTCCCCTGAGACACAAAAGCAATATCAACAGAGCTCCCTTGTGTGCTCTGTCCTCAGAGAGTCCTGTCCAGAGCAGATCATGCTGATACAACCTGACAACATCCAGGGATCAGGGGAGGCTCACACCAGACACAGCCTAATACTACCTGGTATTAGGGGAGGACAACCAGAGATCAAAGAAACGTTTTCTTTTCTTTCCTGCTACCAGTGACTCTGTCAACCGAACAAGCCCCCAGCCCCATCGGCACGACGAAGCGGCCGACCCTCTTAATCCTGTCACGGGCAGGGCGCAAGGTTTCCTTCCAAGGGAAGGAGCAGGGCTGAACTGAGTTTGCTTTTCTGTAAAGCCTCTTGTATAACCCTTTGCCCTGCCCAGCGTTTCTCTTGCTAGAGCTGTAACGCATTTGGCAGGGCGCTGCAATATTGCAAAACTCCTCAAGAAGTTGGATTTGTCTGGTGCCTTTCGAAGGGGTGTGGGGGGGAGACAGCTCCTCGATTCCTTTTGAGCTACTGATGGTTAATATTATTATTAGATTTAGGAGGCTGCTCGCCCCTCCATCTCGGAGTTAACCATTTGCTTGGACTCTTCTTTCAGGCAGGTGGTTTCTGCTTGATCTGCCCTCCAGGGGTTAAAATAAAGAAGCGATGGGAGGAAAAACCAAAACCTTTCCAGTGGCTCATATTTGGAATTCTTTTTCCCTTCTTGCTCTCTCCCTCTCCTAAAGGAGGCTCGTCTGCTTCTCGTTTGCTCTCGCTCCCCAGTTATTCCGTTAGGGAATGGCGAGGGGCAAGGATTAACAATGAAGCAGATGACAGGAAACTGTTCGCAGAAGCACAATGCCGGACCCCCACCCGCCCATCCTCCCTCCCCAAGGGACGGTCCTCCTCACCCATCCGTCGATGCCATGGTCCCGAAAGCCCCCCTGTCTTCTCACGAGTCCAGGGGCTATTTTGGACAGCGGGGCGTGAAGGAGCTCTGGCTCTCTGGGGATAACCCTCGCTCGCCTCTGGGAAGGAGCACGCAATTCCTTGTAATCCTGGGGGCTCCGCAGGGCGAGGATCCGGCAGCTCC
>NW_010410995.1:5211-8401 GCF_000710305.1 Buceros rhinoceros silvestris | reverse complement strand
AGTCTCTTCTCCCCAGTAACAAGTGATAGGATGAGGAAATGGGTTCAGGTTGCACCAGGGGAGGTCTAGACTGGATATTACTCGGCACTGGTGAGGTCACCCCTTGAGCACTGTGTCCAGTTTTGGGCCCCTCACTACAGGAAGGACATTGAGGTGCAGGAGCGTGTCCAGAGAAAGCAATGAAGTCGGTGAAGGGTCTAGAGCACAAGTCTTATGAGGAGCATGAGATTCCCAAGACTCTTATGAGGGAACTGGGGTTGTTTTGTCTAGAGAAAAGGAGGCTCAGGGGAGACCTCATCACTCTCTGCAGCTACCTGAAAGGAGGTTGTAGGGAATGAGGGTCAGTCTCTTCTCCCCAGTAACAAGTGATAGGATGAGGAAATGGGTTCAGGTTGCACCAGGGGAGGTCTAGACTGGATATTAGGAAAAACTCCTTTACAGAGAGGATTGTGAAGCATTGGAACAGGCTGTCCTGGAAAGTGGTAGAGTCCCCATCCCTGGAGGTGTTTGAAAGACATGTGGATGTTGTGCTTAGGACATGGTTTATAGGTGACTTGACAGTGCTGGGTTAATGGTTGGACTTGATCTTAAAGATTTCTTCCAACCAAAATGATTCTGTGGTTGTATGGAATGGTGTGGATTGAAAGGGACCTTCAAACATCGTGTAGCCCAACCCACCTCTGGAAATTGTGTGTTGCTCAGGATGGGGCCAGGCTATTTGTGCTGGAGTGACTGAGCTGTCTGTGCAGGCGGGTCTGAGCTGGTGGATTATTCTGCCGTTGTCCCTTCTGCACGCGCAGAGGGAAGGCAGATGTCTTTCCATGAGCTTTAGGAAAGGCTTGTTCTGGAAATGCATGATGACCAGTTATTTCTCATAGAATCACAGAATGTTTTGGGTGGGAAGAGACCTTTAAAGGTCATCTAGTCCAGCCCCCCTGCAGTGAGCAGGGACATCTTCACCTAGATCAGGTTGCTCAGAGCCCTGTCCAGCCTGACCTTGAATGTTTCCAGGGACGGGGCATCTACCACCTCTCTGGGCAACCTGGGCCAGTGATTCACCACCATCACTGTAAAAAATGTCCTGCTTTTGATGCAGCCCAGGATATTGTTGGCTTTCTGGGCTGCAAGCACACATTGCTAACTCATGTCCAGCTTTTCATCCACCAGTACCCCCAAGTCCTTCTCCGCAGGGCTGCTCTCAATCCCATCATCCCCCAGCCTGGATGGATACTGAGCATTGCCCCAATCCAGGTGCAGGACCTTGCACTTGGCCTTGTTGAACCTCATGAGCTTCATATGGGCCCACTTCTCCAGCTTGTCCAAGTCCCTTGAATGGCAGCCTGTCCCTCAGGCACATCAACTGCACCACTCAGCTTGGTGTCATCTGCAGACTTGCTAAGCGTGCACTTGATCCTACTGTCTATGTCACTGATGAAGATACTGTACAGCACTCGTCCCACTACGGACTCCTGTGAGACACCACTTGTCACAAATCTCCATTGGGACATCAAGCCATTTATCACTGCCCTCTGGATGTGACCATCCAACCAGTTCCTTATTCACTGAATAGTCCACCTGCCAGATGCAATTTAGAGAGAAGGATGTTGCGGCAGACCGTGTCAAAGGCCTTACAGAAGTCCAGATAGTTGACATCCGTAGCTCTTCCCTTGTCCACTGATGGAGTCACTTCCTTGTAGAAGGCCATTAGGTTGGTCAGGCAGCACTTGCCCTTGGTCAAGCCATGCTGACTATCTCAGATCACCTCCCTGTCCTCCATGTGCTTTAGCAGAGCTTCCAGGAGGATCTGTCCCATGATCTTCCCAGGCACAGAGGTGAGGCTGATGAGTCGGTAATTCCCAGGTTCCTTCTTTCTACCTTTTGTAAAAACAGGTGCCGTGTTTCCCTTTTCCCAGTCACCAGGGAAGCACTTTTCAAATATCATGGAGAGTGGCCTGGCAACTACATCAGCCGGTTCCCTCGGGACTCTGGGATGCAGCTCATCAGGTCCCATAAACTTAGTGTGTTCAGGCTCCTCACGTGGTCATGAACCTGATCTCTTACAGCGGGAGTAACTTTGCTCCCTCAGTCCCCGCGTTGAGGTCCATCCACTCGAGAGGTGTGGGAAGAGAGGTTATCAGTGAAGGCTGAGTCAAAAAAAAAAGCGTTGAGTATCTCAGCCTTCCTCTTGTCCATCGTTACCAGTTTGCCGGTCTTCTTCAGCGGCAGGGGGAGTGCACTTTCTTTGACCTCCCTTTTCTGGCTGACATACCTATAGAAGCCCTTCTCATTATTCTTTGCGTCTCTTGACAGGTTCAACTCCAGCTGCGCCTTGGCCTTCCTGACTTCAAACTTACACAACCAGGCAGTACTCTCCCTTAGGAGAATACATTTTCAGATTTTATGGCCATGTTTTGCTAATTTTTTCAGAGTTCCTGAAAGTCGCTTTCTTGGCACCTCATCTGTTGATTTTACCTTCAGGGCACATGCAAATTTCCATTCCCCAAATCCTTTTGTCTTGTAATCTCCATGCAATGGGTCGCATTTGCATTATTTGTTTGTGTTTATACCTCATTTTTCTTTAAAAAGAGGCTGATGGGGTCAGGAACCTTTGGAGAAAGGCAGAAAGATGACTGCTCCCCAAAGAGTAACTGAATGTGCTTAGGCAGAGAAGTGTTCAGTGTGTGGGGTGGGGCGCTCAGGGGTGGAGAGCTCAGCAGGAGGTGA
Source organism: Buceros rhinoceros silvestris (assembly GCF_000710305.1). Lineage (NCBI taxonomy): Eukaryota > Metazoa > Chordata > Aves > Bucerotiformes > Bucerotidae > Buceros > Buceros rhinoceros. Next base: position 5,677 of record NW_010410995.1, on the reverse strand, counting down.
TGATAGGACACTGCAAGGCAGCAGACACATGTTTAAGCCTGAGAGGTAATGGAAATAACACTCCTGGGGACTTAGGAGGGACTGTGCATCATCTGCTGCGTTTTAGAAAACCACCATGTTGCTGGTCTGACCAAGCCTGGAAGAAAGGACTCGTTTCTGGGCAGGAGGAAATCTGATTAGAGATGCTTTTAATCTTACTCTGTTTTACTTAAACATTTTAAGATTTGTTTTTCTTTTAGAAAGGATAATTACGCTAACCTGTGTTCTGACAACACCTCTTTTTTCCTGCTTATTATCTTTGTAGTCTTGCAGGAGGAATTTGTTCAGAGTTGGTTGTTTCTGATAATCCCTGGTTGACTCAAATGCCGTGTCTTCAAGGTCACTCTTTTTCAGATTTCTGTCTTTTTTCAGAGCAGGCCAAATCCTGGAGCTGTGTCGCTTGTTACTTTTTTACCTCAGAGTCTCA
>NW_010410995.1:0-5081 GCF_000710305.1 Buceros rhinoceros silvestris | reverse complement strand
TACCCCTCTCCATCTTCATTCATTTGCTTGTTCCTGTTCATTCTCTGCCCTAATTCTCCTTCCTGCCTCCTGTTCCCAGTTGATTAGAGATTTTTCTTCTTGCTATCACAGCATTGTTGAACACGTACATAATCCCTCCAGTAAGGAAGCTTCTTGATAATCCAGGGCAAGTTAGGTATTCCAGCTCCTTTGAGATCTTTCTAGTTAGATTGTTGAAGAAAACTTTTCTTGCTTAGTTCTGGCTGTTACACGTGTTCCATCACTGCCGGCTTGAAGTGTCTTTATGCTATGGCTACAGCTGGCACTGGCTGGCAGGACCCCCTGATTCAGCCAACTTTCATCAGACATTTATTGATGAGAACTGAGCTCAGAACAAACTGCCCAAGGTTCAAATTCTCTGTTACACCTGCGTGCAAAGTAAAGCAATACTCTTTTGGGAACGTAATTTCCAAGTACAGTGGTACCATTTCAAACTAAATTTCATCTAATTTAGAATCTAGTCTCCAGATCTCAAGTAACAGTATTAAAAACTTTGCAAATAAATCATGTTTTTTATAGGGTATTGTCCTGGCATCTAACAATTTTTGTGTCATGGAGTTCTGAAACTGTAATGATAGTCTTGTGTTTAACACTAGTCTCACAGTTTCTTTTTGCTTCCATGAATTTGTGCTGATGCTTTTTGAACCCGTATAAACTTTTAGGATCCGTACGATCCTTCATCAAAGAGATCTGCGACTTAACCGTGCAGTGTGGCTGTAGTCACCCTTTTGAATATGACTCCTGCAAGTTCTAATTCAAGTGATCCAATTCTTACTATAGTGAAAGAGAATTTGTCTTCTGAAGACTTTTCTTTTTATCATAATAAAAATAAGAATGTGGAAAATAAAAGATTCAAGTTGTTTCTTCCCTTATCAGTATCTGGGGTGGCTGCCTGTCGTGGTTTAAACCCAGCTGGCAACCAAACGCCACACAGCCGCTCACTCATTCCTACACCCTGCTAGTGGGATGGGAATGAGAAAATGCGACAAAAGGCTTGAGGGCTGAGACACAGTACAGGGAGGGCTCACTCGCTGATTAACACCACAGGCAAAAAACAAACTCAACTTCGGGAAACAAAATCAATTTAATTTTAACACAAACCCACCACCAATTCACCAACTGAATCAATGTAGGTGATTATCTATCATAAACACAACCAGATCTTAAATAAATAAATACACCTTCTCCCCTCCTCTCCCTTCTTCCCAGACCCACGTCTACTACCTCCTCCCCTCCAGCGACTCAGGGGGGCAGGAAATGGGGGTTGAGGTCAGTCCCAATCCCTTTCATGTTGTTTCCACTGCTCCTTCCTTCTCAGAGGAAAAACTCCTCATGGTCCTCTACTGCTGCAACATCCCTTTCACAGGCTGTGATCCTCACTCCAGATCACTCCAGTGTAGGTCTCACAGTCACAGCCTTTTCCGGGATTAGTGCCCTGATCCAGCATGGGGTCCTCTGCAGGCTGCAAATGGAAATTCCATTATTCTCTATGGGCTGCAAGGGTTCAGCCTGCCATCTCGCCAAAGGGGAACAGGTGCTCCAGCGTGTCTCTCCCCTTTCTTTCTCAATGATCTGGGAGTTGGCATGGTTGTTTTTTCTCCCAAAACAAAGGAGTACCCCCGAAAAAGGAAGTTGTCCAACAGGTTCTGCTTCTTAAATATATTGATCGCAGAGGCTCAGCCTGGGTCACAGAGGGGTCCAACTTGGAGCTGGGGGAGCGTCTCGAATCTTCTTACAGGAGCCACAGCAGTAGCCCCCTCTCCCTCTATCAAAACCCCACCAGACACTAACCCAGCAAGCTGCCTGTTCACAAGGATCCCATCTGGATGGGGATTTTTTAACAAGAAAGCAAGCTTTATTGGAATTGTTAGTTACTGGAGAGATGTTGGACCCTTCTGCCTTTATTCTGTGACACTTGGTAAACAATGTGTGAATCAGAGATCCCACGACCTGTGATGAAGGAGCTGTCCCTTAGACACATCCCAGTCTCAAGGGAATACCTTTTCTTTTCTGAGGAACAAGAGCTGTTTTGCTGAACAGATATGATCAGCTAATAAAATAAATGAGACTAGCTCATTTAGATTCTTGAAGGGGATGATTGGACTGAAGACACTGGGGACTAGCAAAACTCTTTTCTTCCAAGTGGAGTTTCTGCATGAAGTTGGGAAGGAGCAATGTTTCCTCAACAATCTTTCCTCTCAGTCTTAGCCTAGACTAATCAGCTATTTAACTGCAACGGTGTCTTTTTATTGAAGAGTAGAAGATTGCTGTTTCATATCAGATTGTTGTTTCATACTGGAATTCAAAGCCCATTAGTCTTTGTTGGATCTCAATAGACTGCTCTAACATGGAAGAAATTACCCCTAGTGAGATACTACAGCGTGCAGGCAAACCTATTGACATCCACAGTTTGGTTCAAGCACACACAGAATTTAATCTGCAGAATACCAGCCACTGTTGCACAAAATGTCCCTTGAATCAGTTCTCATGTCAGCCTGTCTGGAAGTGTTTTCATCCCTGTCTGATTCTGAAGAGTCCGAGTTTCTTCAAACTCAGCGCTTCTGGGAGAAGTCCGTTTTTTTTTGTGGAATATAGGAGTGTTTTTCCTCAACAATTCCTATGACCACTGGCGTCTTGGCTTACTGCTAGCAGTGTCTATGCTACAGGCAGAAGAGCGAGTATTGCAGGGAGGGGCTGTTCTTCACTAAAGACAGTGCTGACAGCACTATCCTCGATGGTGCCAGAAGGATTCATGTGGGTGACTCAGGAGGGGTCATACTTCCATCTGCTTCAGGACCGAAACAATGCCTCAGCAGGATGCTGGAAGCTGTACAGGAGACGATGAGATGTAAAAGCCTGCTTTTCAATGCTCCATCACTCTGTTTAGTGTTTTCTTGACTTCTCTATTGTGTATTTGATGAAGTTTTAATAATTATTTTTTGTATGTTCAATGCTACATGCCAAATACTGTGGATGCAATGAAGATGGTCAATAAATAAAATAATCAGTATTATGCACGAGAAAAATTTTGTAGAAATTGGCCCCTTGCATAATGAGTAATTTCGGTGAGCTGGTACTGCTGCAAAATGTTGCGCTATTCACACTGTTTCTGTAGCTTTTCTTCATGCATGCCAAACCTGTAATTAAATCTGCCCTCTTGTTCTCACGGTCGGCAAGGAGTCATACCTACTTTTAAATTTTGTCTTAGTTTTCACGTCTGTCAAGTGCCTTGGCCAAAGTGAAGCTGCAAGCTTGTGGTTAAACCAGGAAGAGTCCTGGTCCCAAGTCTCCTTGCTTTAACTGTAAGACTGTAGTAATCTGCCAAAGGTATTTATAGGTAAAGTTCTTTACCTGCATTGAAAATGGCATGAAGCAGTCTAACAAACTGCCTTTGTTAGTGGGCTAAAAGTAGAAAGAAAGAGTACAGTGGCACCTCTTTAATCAGAAAATGTAAGATACCTTTCTACTGCCCAGTTTTTGATTTTATTAATTGAATTACCTCCATAGATTTTGCATTGCTAATTTTAAGTCCATGTAAGTGAGCAATTGAGGGGCACAGCCATGGCAAGCACAGAGAAGAATTAGATATCAATTAGGGGAATGGGGAGTAAATCAACACAGGAAGATCTGGAAAGAAAATGCTCAAGTCAGAGAAGGGAAAAAATGCTTCAAAAAGCAGCAGTCTGTGACTAGTTAAAACTGTCAGGAAACATCAGTCGTGCTCCCAATCTTCTTCGCTATTTAAGGAAAGAAAAAATATCTAAAGAATTTAACTTTAATTGTATAAAAAACACACTGGGGAAGTTGAGCGTGCCGGGGCCTCCCCTGTATCTGATGTTTCACATAATTTGCTCACTGTCCTGGCTGGAAGCTGCTGTACATGCCTGGCGTGTGAACTGCAGTTCCCCAAAGCTTTGGGATTATTCTAGTTTTGAGCCATAATGCTCTGTTCCTCTTGCTTTAAATGTGACTAATGATTTGGAAGTTGGGTTGAGTTAGTACTTCAGGTACCAGCATAAAATTAATGGTTGTAATAACTTCCTCAGATCCTATTGCCTTATTCTTCCTATTATCTTTGAAAAAAGGTGGGGAAGAACAGTAGGTTAAATTGCAATATAACTTTGTTTCATTAACAAAGTTAATGTTAACGGTTTTCATTAACTCTGGAAACATAGATGCAAATGAGAGGGATAGAAATCGGGTGTAAGTTATCCCTCTCAATAAAGTCTCCAGGCAGTGATAGACAAAGCTGCAAAGACGTGCAAAATTGTTTTGTTTACCTTCTGGTTAGGAAAATGTTCTCTCCCCCCTTAACAGCAACCACAAAACCCAACAAACCAACCAATCAAAAATCAAGGAAACAACCAAAGGGCTGCCCAAGTCAGAGCAAATACCTTTCTTATCCTCCTTGGTGCTCCCTGGCATGGCAGTAGCCTAGTGTCCCATTACCCTGGAGGGAGTTCAGAGCACAATCCGCAGTACAGCCTGCAAACAGGAAGGGGACCTGGGGGGGCAGCACGCCCCTGCTGCTGTGCCAGAGCCCTACTGTGTTTGCTGCGCCCCCAGCTCAAAGATAAAGTTCTGTTTCATCTGTGCTGGCAACTTTGCAATTCTCCTTCTAAGCCCCTGAAACTGAGCCGTGGTTTTGTCACATGAGATGCACAGTGCGAGGAAAACCAGATTGGAATCAACAGTACAAAAATCCCAAACCAGTGGGAACAGAGTGAAGCTAAAGCACTATCGAGTGCTTGAGTGCAGCCCTTTGCATAGTAGCAGCAGATAAAATCAACGATCAGAAAGTAAAGGCTGCTCCAGAAGTACCAAAAGTGTCCCACTGGGATAGGAGCTCATCAGCCTCCTCTTAGGAGAGCTGTCTGTGCCTGAACTTACCCTACAAGGATGGGCTTATTCTGGAAATCAAACACCCTTTTCTAACCCTTTCCACTCTTGACACTCCCTACTGATAAAAGGAACAGGCAACAGAGTGCAGCCCTCATTGTGGTGCAAACTGGTAAACTGGCTATATATATATATATATATTT
>NW_010410994.1:19740-20094 GCF_000710305.1 Buceros rhinoceros silvestris | reverse complement strand
CCGTCCCGGCAGTCAGGAAGTTTAAATTCTTCTGACCTTTAGCGAAAGAAAGGGAAGGGAAAGGATGGAGGAGCTCCGGAGGCCCTTCCCGGGGCAGGGCGGCCAGCCCCGGGTCTCGCCCGGGAGATGCTGGACCTGCCGCCGGCTCCTCGCAGGCCCGGCCAGGAATTTGCCTTCACACCGATGAAGAAACGGGTTGTTAGGGCCAATAAAACGTGCAGCGCGGGGGAAGGGGATGTGCCGCTTAAAGATAAGGGCGCGTTTCGCTCCGATCTCACGGTTCAAGGTTCCCCCGGCAGCCGCAGCCCCAGCCCCGCAGTTGGCTCCGTTCGGCTGTCCCGGGCTGCAGCAGGG
>NW_010410994.1:16667-19666 GCF_000710305.1 Buceros rhinoceros silvestris | reverse complement strand
CCAGCCCCGCAGTTGGCTCCGCTCGGCTGTCCCGGGCTGCAGCAGGTATCAGACAGGAAACTGCCCCCGAAAAAAGAACAACCACGCCTGGTGCGGGGGCTTTAAGGAGGTTTAAAAGCCGCAATTAGCTGCAATCAGCGAGCAATCGCTTGCAACGCGTACCCCAAGGAGTGACGCCGACTTTTGCAGAGCTACTCTGTAACTGAGCGCTGAGACTGTTCAGGGTTTAAAGGAGACGGACCGCATCTGCAAACCAGCACCGGGTTCTCCAACTGCCTAAGAGGCTTTTGTGGAATTAGTTCATGCTCGGGGCTGCTTATGCTCGGTAGTGCACTGCTTGTGAAGAGAATTCAAATCATCACTGGACAACTCAGTTGCATTCAGTCTTAAAATGAGAACAGCTACTCTGGAACCCGTGTGTTAATCCATCATTTCATCAACCCCATGCAAATCCCACGCTGGGATCCTTTAACATTTAAATCGTCCTGTAGGTATCCCCAGCAAGCTTAGGCAAGAACACTTGAAGGAGAGGAGCTCTCATGTCTCCTCCTCCTTTTCCCTCCTAGATGTGTAAAACAAACTCTCACCCAGGCGCTGTGAGCCTCACCCACTGCCCATTGCTGCTGCCAGTGAGACAAATAAGATTTACTGCTGTGAAAATGAAACCAGGACCTGGGGCTTGCAGACAGGACTTTACTGCAAGGCCTGTGAACAAAATATACATAAAAGCCCCATGTTTCCTGTCCCAGGCTGATGTGGCGTGTGATGAGAGCTGATACCTATCCAGCATGTCAGATTTTAGCGCATCTGTTCATCTCCTAACAGTTACAAGTGCATATTGTCATTCATTCTGCACCTGCTTCTCGAGCACAACCAGCGCACAAGCTGGCAGCTTTCTCCACGTTTCAGCTCACGAGGCTACGAACCCAAACCAGACCGTATGTTTCAGGGACGTGCGGAGTTGTGGAACTCCAGCTGTACGAGGGGAAAGCTGCTCACCGCACCCATGTGGTTCCAGCTTCAGGACTGCCCCAACACGGACTTACTGTGCCCATCCCGATGGATGGCTGGACTGCCGCTCGTGGGAGAAGAGCGGGCAAAGAGCTGAAAGGATCCATGCTGCTGCACCAGGAGGAAGGGGATCTCCTCTTTGATCTCCTCATTAGGAAGAAGTGAGGCTTCTCTAGAAAGGAAAGAGTCCTTGACACTGGGAGCGAGGGCCCCTGCTTATCTTACGCAGGACCACAGGAAGACCTTGTTATACAGCAAGGGCAGACAGGAAAGACAATCAGAACCATTAGCCCAGCAGAGAGAGAGATCAAAGGCTTAGGTGGGATTCATTTTACCTACCTTCAGCTACCTGAGATTATGCAAAACACACTTGGTTTGCAAATCAGGTAAACTCTGCCCTAAAGCTGACCCAAAACCTGCCCTAAAGCTGGAAGCGGGTTGCAGTGAAAGGGATCTGAGGAGAAAAGAGTTACGGTTAGATTGACAGATGAGAAAAACGACCTTTAGATGCTCCTTTTCCCCTTTTACCTTTGGTTTGAGCGAAAAGAGAAGGATATGGTTTGCAGAGACAGCTCCTTGCCTCACACAGGCAGTGCTCAGCACCAAGCCAACACACGTTGGTGCAAAGGCTCTGCCGTGCACTTCGCGTGAGAGGAATCAACTCTTCCATGGCCTTGTTCAAGCCTACAGCACCGTCTCAGAGCAGGCAGACTGACATCGACAATGTTGCTACAGACATTCATATGACAAGTGGATATGTGAAAAATAGCTACGGCCTCAATTTTTTGGTATGACGCCACACATCCCCTGAGCAGCGCGCTCTAGAGCAAGCCAGCCTGAGCGCACACACGTCCCAGCATTCAACAAGGGCCAAACCGCAAGAGTTATGACCAACAGATGTGACCCTTTATTGGTTTGCTTTATAGTGCACCTGATGATGGGGTGAATCCGCAATGTATCGCCTTTGCTTTGGCTGTGCCATCCCTCAGGTCTTCAGCATCACGTGCTTCCCAGGAACGCGCGCTGGGAAAAGCCCCACGGCATGGTCTGCAAGGAGGGCGATGAGGAGAGGTGGCGTCGGTTCCGAAGGGCGTTCCTAATTCTGGCACTGATTTTCAAAGAGCTGAGGGTTGAACCAGGTTAAGAGGTTACAGTCCTTCGCTTTACTCTTATGCACCAAACATCTCCTCCCCTTCCCATCTGCTGCAGTAGCATGGTATTTGCTGCAGCTTCAAAGGAAAGAGAGGGATGGGAGGGGGACACACAAGCGAGTGATAAAAAATTGACTTCAACTACAAAGGGTGATTTTGACAGCAAAGGATTAGGCAGTCGCTACTCTTGAAGTTACCTTGGAGATTCTATCAAGGCGAGTGGGGCAGGCAACTGGGAGCAGCAACCTCCTACCCCAGCTCAGACAACAAGCCTGGCAGTCCTCAGTGTTGCTGAGCAAACCGTTTAACAACGCAGTTCACCTTTCTCTTGGGGCCACACTGAGAAAACTCCATGTATCAGCGATGCTCTGAAGCTTAAACAACACCTGCAAAGAGAACAAAAATTTCATTTTTCCTTTAGTTGTTTTTTAATACTCATTTTTATGGTTTCAAGTTTGGGGAGGGGAAGGGCGGGAAACACCTCCGAGCTGTGGGGTTGAGGGTACATTATTCTGTGAATTTTACAAGTCAAATCTTTGGCACAAATGATATTCAGGAAACCAAACGTATTTCCATGGGGAAAAATGCAGCTCTACTACACCTGGAAAAAATACTTTAAATCACAGAGCAAGTCATTGGGAGGAAGGATTCTCAGAAGCTGTAACGCTGAAAGACACCTAAAATAGCAGGAGAGCAGACAATAAATTAGATATACCTGTAATTTGAGGTGACAGGAGGGGGAAAAAAACCCAGGAACAAGAAAACAATGGGATAGGAGAGTTCATAAACGGTAACAAAGGCCTTGGTTAGTGGTACTGTCGTGTAACCCCCCCCCCC